>NW_026943818.1:29065210-29097710 GCF_035594765.1 Anolis carolinensis
TTTTGGTATTATTTTTGTGAATTTTTTTTGAATACTGTATTATTGTATTATTTTTGTAACATTTTTGGTGAACATTTTTGTAATATTTTGGTATCATTTGTTGAATAGTTCGGTATCATTTTTGTGAATATTTTCAAATTATTTTTGTGAATATTTTGGTATTATTTTGTGAATATTTTGGCATTATTTTTGTGAATATTTTGGTATTATTTTTGTAAATATTTTGATATTATTTTGTGAATATTTTGATATTATTTATGTGAATATTTTGGCATTATTTTTGTGAATATTTTGGTATTATTTTTATGAATATTTTTGTAATTATTTTTGTGAATATTTTGGTATTATTTTTATGAATATTTTGGTATTATTTTTATGAATATTTTCATAATTATTTTTGTGAATATTTTCATAATTATTTTTGTGAACATTTTGGCATTATTTTTGTGAATTTTTTGGTATTATTTTTATGAATATTTCTGACCAAATTTGGACAGCTAGACGCAGCCTAGGATCGCATTGGCCTTTTGTGCTGCTGCATGACACTCTTGCCTCACGTTCAGACATACATATGACTACTAATATTATAATATATTGTATATACATGTAATAATATTAATATGATGACGTAATACAATGTAATAATAATTATAATTCACTATTGTATTTTTGTGAATATTTTGGTATTATTTTTATGAATATTTTGGTATTATTTTTATGAATATTTTGGTATTATCTTTGTGAACATTTTGGCATTATTTTTGTGAATATTTTTGTAATTATTTTTGTGAATATTTTGGTATTATTTTTGTGAACATTTTTGTATTATTTTTGTAAACATTTTGGTATAATTTTTGTGAACATTTTGGTATTATTTTTGTGAACATTTTGGTATTATTTTTGTGAATATTTTTGTAATTATTTTCATGAATATTTTCATAATTATTTTTGTGAATATTTTCATAATTATTTTTGTGAATATTTTGATATTATTTTTGTGAATATTTTGATATTATTTTGTGAGTATCTTGGTATTATTTTTGTGAACATTTTGGTATTATGTTTGTAAATATTTTGACATTATTTTTGTGAATTCTTTGGTATTATTTTTATGAATATTTCTGACCACATTTGGACAGCTAGACTCCTATGGATGCAGCCTAGGATGGTCTTGGCCTTTTGCGCTGCTGCGTGACACTCTTGGCTCTCGCTCAGACATACCTATGACTACGGCCAAGCCATGGCTATATTATTTCCCTCCACCTGGACACTAGACACCTATGGATGCAGCCTAGGATGGTCTTGGCCTTTTGCGCTGCTGCATGACACTCTTGGCTCTCGCTCAGACATACCTATGACTACGGCCAAGCCATGGCTATATTATTTCCCTCCACCTGGCCACTAGACGCCTATGGATGCAGCCTAGGATGGTATTGGCCTTTTGCGCTGCTGCATGACACTCTTGGCTCTCGCTCAGACATACCTATGACTACGGTCAAGCCATGGCTATATTATTTCCCTCCACCTGGCCACTAGACGCCTATGGATGCAGCCTAGGATGGCCTTGGCCTTTTGCGCTGCTGCGTGACACTCTTGGCTGCCAATAAACCAGACCTGGGTGGGAAGGGGAGGGGGCTTTATTGTGTGGGGCTCACTTGTCCTGGCGGAGGGCCAGGTCCCGGAGCTTCTGTCCGAGGCAGGAGGCGTCCCTCTGGGTGAGGCTGCCGGGGGTGCCCGGGGAGGGCGGCCCGGCCAGGGGGTCGGTGGCTCGGCCGACCTTGAAGACGATCTCGGCCAGGGCGTGCTTGACGTGGCGGCTGCGTCGCTCGGGCAGGGCCCTCAGGAGCACAACGTCCCCCTCCGTGCAGCGCTGCTCCGGGTCGTGCGCAAAGTACGTCTTGCGCTTGTTGTAGAACTGGACACAGAGACAGAGAGAGAGAGAGAGAACCGGCCGAGGGTCAGCACAACCACCATCCAGCCATCAATCAATCAATCATAGAATCCTAGAGTGGGAAGAGACCCCAGAGGCTCTCCAGATCTATCCATGTCTCTATCTATCTTTGATTCTATCTATCTATCTATCTATCTATCTATCTATCTATCTATCTATCTATCTATCTATCTATTTATCTATGCATCTATCTATCAGTCAATCTATTTATGCATCTATGCATCTATCTGTCAATCTATCTGTCAATCTATCTATCTATCTATTTATCTATGCATCTATCTATCAGTCAATCTATTTATGCATCTATGCATCTATCTGTCAATCTATCTGTCAATCTATCTATCTATCTATTTATCTATGCATCTATCTATCAGTCAATCTATTTATGCATCTATGCATCTATCTGTCAATCTATCTGTCAATCTATCTATCTATCTATCTATCTATCTATCTATGTATCTATGTATCCATCCATGTATCAATCTATCTATCTATCTGTCAATCTATCCATCTATCTATCTATCTATCTATCTATCTATCTATCTATCTATCTATCTATCTATGTATCTATGCATCCATCCATGTATCGATCAATCTATCTATCTATCTATCGATCTATCTATCTGTCAATCTATCTATCTATCTATCTATCTGTCAATCTATCTATCTATCTATGCATCTATCCATGTATCTATCAATCCATCAATCAGTCAATCTATCTATCCATGTATCTATGCGTCTATCCATGTATCAATCAATCAATCAATCTCTCTGTCAATCAATCTATCTATCCATGTATCTATGTGTCTATCCTTGTATCTATCTATCTATCTGTCAATCTATCTATCCATGTATCTGTCTATCCATATATCAATCAATCAATCTGTCAATCTATTATCCACGTATCTATGTGTCTATCCATGTATCTATCTATCTGTCAATCTATCTATCCATGTATCTATGTATCTATCCATATATCAATCAATGTATGTGTCTATCCATGTATCTATCTATCTGTCAATCTATCCATGTATCTATGCATCTATCCATGTATCAATCAATCTATCCATGTATCTATGCGTCTATCCATGTATCAATCAATCTATCTATCTGTCAATCTATCCATATATCAATCAATCTATCTATCTGTCAATCTATCCATGTATCTATCCACATATCAATCAATCTATCTATCTGTCAATCTATCCATGTATCTATGCATCTATCCATATATCAATCAATCTATCTATCTGTCAATCTATCCATGTATCTATGCATCTATCCATATATCAATCAATCTATCTATCTGTCAATCTATCCATGTATCTATGCATGTATCCATATATCAATCAATCTATCTATCTGTCAATCTATCCATGTATCTATGCATGTATCCATATATCAATCAATCTATCTATCTGTCAATCTATCCATGTATCTATGCATCTATCCATGTATCAATCAATCTATCTATCTGTCAATCTATCCATGTATCTATGCATGTATCCATATATCAATCAATCTATCTATCTGTCAATCTATCCATGTATCTATGCATGTATCCATATATCAATCAATCTATCTATCTGTCAATCTATCCATGTATCTATGCATCTATCCATGTATCAATCAATCTATCTATCTGTCAATCTATCCATGTATCTATGCATGTATCCATATATCAATCAATCTATCTATCTGTCAATCTATCCATGTATCTATGCATCTATCCATATATCAATCAATCTATCTATCTGTCAATCTATCCATGTATCTATGCATGTATCCATATATCAATCAATCTATCTATCTGTCAATCTATCCATGTATCTATGCAGCTATCCATGTATCAATCTATCTATCTATCCATGTATCTATGTGTCTATACATATATCAATCAATCTATCTGTCAATCTATCTATCCATGTATCAATCAATCAATGTATGTGTCTATCCATGTAGCTATGTATGTATGTATGTATCTATCTATCAATCGATATCTATGCCTCTATCTATTTCTGTGTCTCTATCTATCTATCCATCCATCCATCTCAGAGAATCATAGGATTGGAAGGGACCCCAAAGAGCTATCCAGATCTATATTTATATCTCCCCCCCCTCCAATAAAAAATCCGTATGCTAGACTCCCCTGGATGCAGCCTAGGATCGCATTGGCCTTTTGCGCTGCTGCATCACACTCCGGGATCCTTTCCAAGCCTGGGAGAAAAGCAGGCGGGCTGCTTGATAAACATCATACAATAATAATCGCAACAACAATGGCAGAAGGGGGTTGGACTGAATAATAATAAATAATAATAATAATAATAATAATAATTAATAATAATAATAATAATAATAATAATAATAGAATCCCCAGGCTGCCTACCTTGAGGAGATGTGGGTCGAGGACGAGGCGGGTGACGCGGACTTTGGCCGTCTTGACCATCTTGGTCCCGATGACCTTCCCGATGATCCACTTGGCGTGGACGGCCCCGCGCAAGGCCGACATGGCAGAGCCCTGACGAGAAAACACGGGCCTTTTAATTATGCAATGCGTCAACAACAACAACAACAACAACAATATTTTGATTCCATTAGCATGCAAAAATATCTCTGTATACACTAATAATAATAATAATAATAATATATTAATAATAATATTAATGCTTTACTAATAATAATATATTAATAATATTAATGCTTTACTAATAATAATATATTAATAATATTATTAATGCTTTACTAATAATATATTGTATATACATATAACATTGATAATAATATTATAATGTAATATAATAATAATATATTAATACTATTATTAATGCTTTACTAACAATATATTATATTGTATATACATATAACACTGATAATAATATTGTAATGTAATATAATAATAATAATAATACACTACTGACGAGAAAACACGGGCCTTTTATTTATTCAATGCGTCAACAACAACAACAACAACAATATTTTGATTCCATTAGCATGCAAAAATATCTCTGTATACTATACTATACTGTATCAATAATATTCACAAAAATGATACCAAAATATTTAAAAAATGATATGATAATATTCACAAAAATGATACCAAACTATTAAAAATGATACGATAATATTCACAAAAATGATACGATAATATTCACAAAAATGATACCAAAATATTCACAAAAATGATACCAAAATATTCACAAAAATGATACAACAATATTCACAAAAATGATACCAAAATATTCACAAAAATGATACCAAAATATTTAAAAAATGATACGATAATATTCACAAAAATGATACCAAAATATTCACAAAAATGATACCAAAATATTTAAAAAATGATACGATAATATTCACAAAAATGATACCAAAATATTCACAAAAATGATACCAAAATATTCACAAAAATGATACCAAACTATTTAAAAAATGATACGATAATATTCACAAAAATGATACCAAAATATTTAAAAAATGATATGATAATATTCACAAAAATGATACCAAAATATTTAAAAAATGATACGATAATATTCACAAAAATGATACCAAAATATTCACAAAAATGATACCAAAATATTCACAAAAATGATACCAAAATATTCACAAAAATGATACCAAAATATTTAAAAAATGATATGATAATATTCACAAAAATGATACCAAAATATTCACAAAAATGATACCAAACTATTTAAAAAATGATACGATAATATTCACAAAAATGATACCAAAATATTTACAAAAATGATACCAAAATATTAAAAAATGATATGATAATATTCACAAAAATGATACCAAAATATTCACAAAAATGATACCAAAATATTTAAAAAATGATACGATAATATTCACAAAAATGATACCAAAATATTCACAAAAATGATACCAAAATATTTAAAAAATGATACGATAATATTCACAAAAATGATACCAAAATATTCACAAAATGATACCAAAATATTCACAAAAATGATACCAAAATATTAAAAAATGATACGATAATATTCACAAAAATGATACCAAAATATTCACAAAAATGATACCAAACTATTTAAAAAATGATACGATAATATTCACAAAAATGATACAACAATATTCACAAAAATGATACCAAAATATTTAAAAAATGATATGATAATATTCACAAAAATGATACCAAACTATTAAAAAATGATACGATAATATTCACAAAAAATGATACCAAAATATTCACAAAATGATACCAAAATATTCACAAAAATGATACAAAAATAATACAACAATACCGTATTCATAAAAATATTCACACACAAAAAAAAATAAATAAATACCGGCGTCGTCCACTCAGTCATGTCCCAGCAGCAGCAGCAGCAGCAGCATTCTCTCCTGACGTTCCCAACAGACCTCTGAGCAGGCCTGCCATAGAGGTGGGAGAAACGTCAGGAGAGAGTGCTGCTGGGACAAGGCCAGAGAAACCATGGACTGGTGGAGGCTTGGAGGGAGAGGGAGAAGGCAAAGGAACCAATCGGGGAGAAAAAAAAAGAATAATTAGAACAATAAATAATAAATAAACAGGTAAACAACCCCCTTCCCAACGGCTTCTTACTCAGGGTCTTGCTTCGCCGGAAGCCGGAAGCCGGGGGAACCGGAAGAGGCGTGGTCAGAGAGGTAAAGGCGCCTGGTTGCCGCTCTAGGAAGCACGTCGGCGCCGCTTCTCGAAGGCTCTCCTTGCCGAGTTCGAGGCCGCAGGAAGCCAGATAATAAATCTATATAATAATAATAATAATAATAATAATAATAATAATAATAATAATAATAATAATAATAATAATAACTTATCATAACTATATAATAATAAATCTATATAATAATAACTTCTCATATCTATAATAATAATAATAACAATTTCTCATATCTATATAATAATAATAAATCTATATAATAATAATAATTTCTCATATCTATAATAATAATAATTTCTCATATCTATATAATAATAATAAATCTATATAACAATAATAATTTCTCATATCTATATAATAATAAATCTATATAACAATAATAATTTCTCATATCTATATAATAATATATATATATATAATTGCTCATATCTATATAATAATAATAATTTCTCATATCTATATAATAAATATATTTAATAATTTCTAATATCTATATAATTATAATTATAATAATTTCTCATATCTATATAATAATAATAAATCTATATAATTATAATAATAATAGTTTATAATATCTATATAATAATAATAATTTATCATTATATAATTATAATAATTTATCATATCTATATAAGAATAAATCTATATAATAATTTCTCATATCTATATAAGAATAATTTATATATATAATAATTTATCATATCTATATAATAATAAATCTATATAATAATTTCTCATATCTATATAAGAATAATTTATATATATAATAATTTATCATATCTATATAATAATAAATCTATATAATAATTTCTCATATCTATATAAGAATAATTTATATATATAATAATTTCTCACATCTATATAATAATAATAATCTATATATATAAAAGGCTTTTGGCATCACGGCGACTCACAAACAACAAAACCCCAAACCCCCCAAACTCAAAAATTGCCAACACAATCAATCATCCCCCGCCTCAAGTAAGATACAACACAATTACACTAAAAACACAACCACAACAGCTACAACCACAAGAGGAGACCAGGTACTCTTCACCCACCCTTGAGCCTTCCCTCCAGCTATTTTCAACTTCAACTCTCACCATTCCTAACACCTTAAGCTTCTGAAGAAAAAACAAAAGGGACTCAGGCTGTGACGAATGCTGGGAGTTGAAGTGCCAACCACCTGCAGCAAAGGCCCAAGTTGGCCCACGCCTGGATCCCAGGGCACAGGCAAACTGCATTTAGACCTCATCCATACTATTGACCCTAGAAAATACAGATTATCTGATCTCAACTCCATGATGTGGCAGTTTACACTCAAACCCCTGCCACACAACAATATTACCCAGAATACCAAGGCACATCTGCCAATATCTCCTTTAAAACTGGATTATCTACCTTGGCATTCTAAATAATCCAGTTCAGTCTACATTTTACAACTAGGTACAACTGACCTCATATAATCCAATTCTAACCACCTAATATAACATTATAAATATAATCTATGTATCTATGCATCCATCCATGTATCGATCAATCTATCTATCTATCTATCGATCTATCTATCTGTCAATCTATCTATCTATCTATCTATCTGTCAATCTATCTATCTATCTATGCATCTATCCATGTATCTATCAATCCATCAATCAGTCAATCTATCTATCCATGTATCTATGCGTCTATCCATGTATCAATCAATCAATCAATCTCTCTGTCAATCAATCTATCTATCCATGTATCTATGTGTCTATCCTTGTATCTATCTATCTATCTGTCAATCTATCTATCCATGTATCTGTCTATCCATATATCAATCAATCAATCTGTCAATCTATTATCCACGTATCTATGTGTCTATCCATGTATCTATCTACTAGCTTTTATACAACTTTTATACAACTATGTACAACTGACCTCATATAATCCAATTCTAACCACCTAATATAACATTATAAATATAATATATAAGACTTACTATGGTATAATAATAGAAAACAATATGATCTCTCAAACCAGGAGACGAAATAAAGACCAACACTTGGAAAGCAGGGAAATTGGGAATTCTACAAACGAAACAATCGGGGCCAGCTAACACTTCCCAACAAAGCATTCCTCCAGACAGTAAACAAACACCCTTTCAACCTGCAAGGCCATTAAAAACTAATCAAGGTGGATAATTCCACCATTCAAACCTCCCACATCAACACTATTAATTCCTACTATTCAAACTGACCAACCAAGGTAAAAAACCGACCAGGCTTACAACCATCAAGGCTATTTCAATACTTTTCAACCAGGCCAACCAACATTTCCCCTACATACAAAACCCCCAAACTTTGAAACCACAACACTACGCTGTCCCATTCAACCTCGCCTAGCAACAATACCTTATGTGCAAACCGACCAGGCTTTTCACCTACAAACCTATTCAATACCATTCAATCTGGCCAAACAAGAATTATTCCCCTACTAAGGAAGTACCCACCACTTCAAAGCGCCTCCTTGATTAATGCTACGACTCCAACCACCCCACAAAACGGCCAGACTTTCACGCTGCAAGGCTATTCACTCTTATTCCACCTGGCCAACAAATAATTCCCATAAGCCACAGCAACGCGTGGCCGGGCAAAGCTAGTAAATCTATATAGTAATGTTATCATATCTATATAATATTAATAAATCTATATAACAATAATAATTTCTCATATCTATATAATATATATATATATATATAATTGCTCATATCTATATAATAATAATAATTTCTCATATCTATATAATATATATATATAATAATTTCTAATATCTATATAATTATAATAATAATAATTTCTCATATCTATATAATAATATATCTATATAATAATTTATCATATCTATATAAGAATAATATATATAATAATTTCTCATATCTATATAAGAATAATATATATAATAATTTCTAATATCTATATAATTATAATAATAATAATTTTCTCATATCTATACAAATAATAATACATCTATATAACAATAATAATTTCTCATATCTATATGAGAATAATATATATATATTTAAAATGTTTTTGTATGTCTTACACTTACCCTTCAATAATTTTTTTTTTAAAAAGAATAATATATATAATAATAATTTCTCATATCTATATAATAAAATAGGCATATATATATATATAATTTCTCATATCTATATAATAATAAATCTATATAATAATTTCTCATATCTATATAATAATAATAAATCTATATAACAATAATTTCTCATATCTATATAATAATAAATCTATATCATAATTTCTCATATCTATATAAGAATAATATATAGATATTTAAAATGTTTTTGTATGTCTTCCACTTACCCTTCAATAACATTTAATAAAAAGAATAATATATATAATAATAATTTCTCATATCTATATAATAAAATAGACATATATATATATATAATTTCTCATATCTATATAATAATAATAATAATAATAATAATAATAATAATAATAATAATAAAAAATTGGGACAACGCAATATCTTATTCATATGGATCTATCTATCTATAGGTGTGGGCGAAATGTCAGGAGAGAATGCTGCTGGGGCAGCGAATGTATGTATCTATGTATATGTATCTCTATCTATGAATAAAAATAATAAAGAAAGAATGAAGAAATGAAAAAAATAAAATAAAATATTTTTTTAAAATATATTTTAAAAAATTGGGGGGGGGGGGGGAAATTAACGAAATATTAAGAGAAAATTAAAGAATGTGCCGACAATGGTTCGAATTACATTGCTGTGAGACAATGTCTCGGAATGCGTATCAAAAAGCGAGAACAATCCGAAATATTTCCGATATACGATTCAAAACGATATTTTTGGACATGTCTAGCTTACACAATAGCAATAACGATAATAATAATAATAATATACACAACAAGTCAAGATCACTCCGCCGGGTGTCATATCGGATCCCATGTCAGACGCTTCCCGAGTGTCCGACACAATAGCAACTATTATTATTATTATTATTATTATTATTATTATTATTATTAGATACACAACAAGTCGAGTTCACAGCAAACAAGATTGTATCGGATCCCACGTCGGATGCTTCCCGAGCGTTGTTGACTATGTGATGTATCGGCAAATGATGTGTTGTGTTCTCTAAGAATGTGCGGACACAATAGCAACTATTATTATTATTATTATTATTATTATTATTATTAGATACGCAACAAGTCGAGTTCACAGCAAACAAGATCGTCGGATGCTTCCCGAGTGTCGTTGACTATGTGACGTATTGGCAAATGTTGTGCATATTATTATTATCGTTATTGCCATTGTGTAAGCTAGACATGTCCAAAAATATCGTTTTGAATCGTATTTCGGAAATATTTCGGATTGTTCTCGCTTTTTGAGACGCATTCCGAGACGTTGTCTCACAGCACAACCAGCTCAACGATACTCCGGCGTGGGATCCGATACGATCTTGTTTGCTGTGAACTCGACTTGTTGTGTATCTAATAATAATAATAATAATAATAATAATAATAATAATAATAATATTTGCTATTGTGCCCGCACATTCTTAGAGAACACAACGCATCATTTGCCGATACGTCACATAGTCAACGACACTCGGGAAGCATCCGACGTGGGATCCGATACGATCTTGTATGCTGTGAACTCGACTTGTTGTGTATCTAATAATAATAATAATAATAGTTGCTATTGTGTCCGCACATTCTTAGAGAACACAACGCATCATTTGCCGATACGTCACATAGTCAACAACACTTGGGAAGCATCCGACGGGGGATCCGATACGATCTTGTTTGCTGTGAACTCGACGTGTTGTGTATCTAATAATAATAATAATAATAATAATAATAATAGTTGCTATTGTGTCCGCACATTCTTAGAGAACACAACACATTATTTGCCGATACGTCACATAGTCAACAACGCTTGGGAAGCATCCAACGTGGGATCCAATACGATCTTGTTTGCTGTGAACTCGACGTGTTGTGTATCTAATAATAATAATAATAATAGTTGCTATTGTGTCCGCACATTCTTAGAGAACACAACGCATCATTTGCCGATACGTCACATAGTCAACGACACTCGGGAAGCATCTGACGTGGGATCCGATATGACACCCAGCGGAGTGATCTTGACTTGTTGTGTATATTATTATTATCGTTATTGCTATCGTGTCCGCTAGACATGTCCAAAAAATCGTTTTGAATCGTATATCGGAAATATTTCAGATTGTTCTCGCTTTTTGATACGCATTAGACATGTCCAAAAAATCGTTTTGAATCGTATTTCGGAAATATTTCGGATTGTTCTCGCTTTTTGATACGCATTAGACATGTCCAAAAAAATCGTTTTGAATCGTATTTCGGAAATATTTCGGATTGTTCTCGCTTTTTGATACGCATTAGACATGTCCAGAAAATCGTTTTGAATCGTATTTCGGAAATATTTCAGATTGTTCTCGCTTTTTGATACGCATTAGACATGTCCAAAAAAATCGTTTTGAATCGTATATCGGAAATATTTCAGATTGTTCTCGCTTTTTGATACGCATTAGACATGTCCAAAAAAATCGTTTTGAATCGTATTTCGGAAATATTTCGGATTGTTCTCGCTTTTTGATGCGCATTCCGAGACGTTGTCTCACAGCGCAACCAGCAATGTAATTCGAACCATTGTTGGACCATTCTCTAATTGTTTCATTAATTTCTCGCCCCCCAAATTATTATTAGATACACAACAAGTTGAGTTCACAGCAAACAAGATCGTATTGGATCCCACGTCGGATGCTTCCCGAGTGTCATTGACTATGTGACATATCGGCAAATGATGAGTTGTGTTCTCTAAGAAAGTGCGGACACAATAGCAACTATTATTATTATTATTATTATTATTATTATTATTAGATACACAACAAGTCGAGTTCACAGCAAACAAGATCGTCAGATGCTTCCCGAGTGTCGTTGACTATGTGAAAGAAAGAAAGAGAAGAGAAAGAGGAGGAGGAGAGGGAGAGAAAGAGAGATAGAAAGAGAAACAGAAAGAGAGAAAGAGAAGGAGGAGAGGGAGAGAGAGAGAAAGAAAGAAAGAAAGAAAGAGAAGGAGGAGAGAAAGAAAGAGAGAAGGAGGAGGGGGAGATAAAAGAAAGGAAGGAAAAGGAGGAGAGAAAGAAAGAAAGAAAGAAAGAGAAAGAGAAGGAGGAGAGGGAGAGAAAGAGAGATAGAAAGAGAGACAGAAAGAAAGAATATAAAGAGAGAAAGAGAAGGAGGAGAGGGAGAGAGAGAGAAAGAAAGAAAGAAAGAGAAGGAGGAGAGGGAGAGAAAGAGAGATAGAAAGAGAGACAGAAAGAGAAGGAGAGAAAAGAAAGAAAGAAAGAAAGAAAGAGAAAGAGAAAAAGAGAGAAAGAAAGAGAGAAGAGAAAGAGAGAAATAGAAGGAGAGGGAGAGAAAAGTAAGGAAGGAAAAGAGAAAGAAAGAAAGAAAGAAAGAGAGAAAGAGAGAAGAGAAAGAGAGAAATAGAAGGAGGAGAGGGAGAGAAAGACGGATAGAAAGAAAGAGAGAAAGAGAAAGAGAGAAAAGAAAGAAAGAAAGAAAAAGAGAAAGAGAAAAAGAGAAAGAAAGAGAGAGTGAAAGAAAGAGAGAAAGAAAGAAAGAAAGAAAGAGAGAAAGAGAAGGAGGAGAGGGAGAGAAAAGTAAGGAAGGAAAAGAGAAAGAAAGAAAGAGAGAGAGAGAAAGAGAAAAAGAGAGAAAGAAAGAGAGAAGAGAAAGAGAGAAATAGAAGGAGAAAGAGAGATAGAAAGAAAGAGAGAAAGAGAAGGAGAGAAAAGAAAGAAAGAAAGAAAGAAAGAGAAAGAGAAAAAGAGAGAAAGAAAGAGAGAAAGAGAAGGAGGAGAGGGAGAGAAGAGGAAGGAAGGAAAAGGAGGAGAGACAGAAAGAGAGAAAAGGAGGAAGGGTGTGTGTGTGAAAGGCAGGAAAGAGGAGGAGAAAAGAAGGAAGGAAGGAAGAGGAGGAGGAGGAGAAGGAGGCGGAGAAAGGGAGCGAGACGGAGAGAGAAGAAAGGCAGAACGAGAGAGAGAACGAGAGAGAGAGAGAGAGAGGGGGGGGGTCTCGATGGCTCCCTTCTTCTTCTCTCCTTCCTCCTTCTTCCTCGTCTTCCTCGTTCTTCCTTCCGGATCCGGATCCTCCTCCTCCTTCTCGGGACGGAGAACAACTGCGGCAAAGGTGACGTTGGTTAACGTGCCGGGAACTCTGTGCATGCTCAGAGGGTGGGCTTGGGCGGGGCCGAACGCCGGATACACAACAAAAAAGAACTGGGTGTGCCGGTCACCACGGGCACCCCCTTGCCCAGGCTTGTGCCGGTCACTTTGCAGTCCGATCTTCGGATCCTCGGATCGCGTCGGCTTTTTCGAGTTGCAGCTCGGGTCAATTCCGCCCGTCACCACAGGCACCGCAGTGACTAACTTGTGCTAGAATAATGCATGCAGATCCTAGTCGGGTGGCCTTTTGCAGCACTGATTGTGTTCAAGTGCAAGCCAAGGTTTTGAAGCAGTGTTATTATTATTATTATTATTATTGCTATTATTATTATTATTATTATTGCAGAGGTTCCTGGAGAAATACGGCTATTTGGACCCGACGGTCACCGGGTTTTCAGAAGCCCTCCGGTAAGCAGCAGATCCCGATTCATTGCACTTCCAAATCCGCTCCGGGTTTTAGTCCGACTTTTAGGGGAGAGGCCTCGTAGGTGACATTCCGTGAATTTTAAAAATTATTTTTGTATTATTTTTGTGAATATTTTTATGAATATTTTTGTATTATTTTTGTGAATATTTTGTGAATATTTTTGTATTATTTAAATATTATTTTTGTGAATATTTTTGTATTATTTTTGTGAATATTTTTGTGAATATTTTTGTATTATTTTTGTGAATATTTTTGTATTATTTAAATATTATTTTTGTGAATATTTTTGTATTATTTTTGTGAATATTTTTGTGAATATTTTTGTATTATTTTTGTATTATTTTTGTGAATATTTTTGTATTTTGTATTATTTTTGTGAACATTTTTGTGAATATTTTTGTATTATTTAAATATTATTTTTGTGAATATTTTTGTATTATTTTTGTGAATATTTTCGTGAATATTTTTGTATTATTTATTATTTTTGTGAATATTTATGTATTATTTTTGTAGTACTTTCGTGAATATTTTCGTGAATATTTTTATGAATATTTTTGTATTATTTTTGCGAATATTTTTGTATTATTTTTGTGAATATTTTCGTGAATATTTTTGTATTATTTAAATATTATTTTTGTGAATATTTTCGTGAATATTTTTGTATTATTTAAATATTATTTTGTGAATATTTTTGTATTATTTTCATATTATTTTTGTGAATTTTTGTACTATTTTTGTGAATATTTTTCTATTATTTTTCTATTATTATCTCTCAATGCGATGGCAGGCTGAGTTCCAATGGCGCTTCTCTTTGTCGCCCTCCTGTGGACACAGGAATATTGCACTCGCCTTGAGATTCTGATTTGTAATCCTTTGCTGCCATCCAGTGGCCAAGTTGGGAACTGCGCCCTTGAGCAATTAAAGGCGCCTCGGTGCTGCCATCCTGTGGACAAAGAGGAACACTGCACTTCTATATTCTATTTCCCAAAATAATCACAGAAATCATGAAAATAATAATAAAAATATTCTCAGAAATAATCACAAAAATAATGGAAAAAAACAAAATAATAATTAAAAATATTCCCAAAAATAATCACAAAAATAATATAAAAATTCAAAATAATAATAAAAAATATTCCCAAAAATAATCACAAAAATATTCCCAAAAATAATCACAAAAATAATATAAAAATCAAAATAATAATAAAAATATTCCCAAAAATAATCACAAAAATAATGTAAAAAAAATCAAAATAATAATAATAAATATTCCCAAAAATAATCATAAAAATATTCCCAAAAATAATCACAAAAATAATGTAAAAAGTCAAAATAATAATAAAAAATATTCCAAAAAATAATCACAAAAATAATATAAAAAATCAAAATAATAATAAAAATATTCCCAAAAATAATCATTAAAATATTCCCAAAAATAATCACAAAAATAATATAAAAAATCAAAATAATAAAAAATATTCCCAAAAATAATCACAAAAATATTCCCAAAAATAATCACAAAAATAATATAACAAATCAAAATAATAATACAAAATATTCCCAAAAATAATCACAAAAATAATGTAAAAAATCAAAATAATAATAAAAAATATTCCCAAAAATAATCACAAAAATATTCACAAAAATAATAAAAACAATTATAATATATTCACAATATGATTATATTTATATATATACATGTCCCCTTAGGAGAAATTTGGTAAATATTTTTGCATTGTTTTTAATTTTTATTATTTTTGTATTATTATTTTCAATATTTTTGTATTATCCCTGTGAATATTTTCGCATTGTTTTTGTATTATTTTGTGAATATTTTTGAATTCTTTTTGTGAATATTTTTGTACTAGTTTCATATTATTTTCGTATTATTCCTGTGAATATTTTTGTATTATTTTTGTGGATATTTTGTACTATTTTCATATTAATTTTTAATTATTTTTGCGAATGTTTTCTATTATTTCTCTATTGTTTGTGAATATTTTTGTATTATTTTTGTGAATACTTTCCTACTATTTTCATATTATTTTCGTATTATTTTTATGAATACTTTCCTACTATTTTCATATTATTTTCGTATTATTTTTGTATTATCCCTCTGAATATTTTTGTATTATCCCTGTGAATATTTTTGCATTGTTTTTGTATTCTTTTGTGTATTTTTGTGAATACTTTTTTTTACTATTTTCATATTATCTTCATATTATTTTTGTATTATCCCTGTGAATATTTTTGTATTATTTTTGTGGATATTTTGTACTATTTTCATATTAATTTTTAATTATTTTTGCGAATATTTTTGTATTATTTCTCTATTATGTTTGTGAATATTTTCGTGTTATTTTTGTATTGCTTTGTGAGTAGCTCATGCCTGCATGGAGCGCCAATGTTACCTTCCCGCCAATGGGAGCAGTACCTATTGATCTACTCACCTTTTGCATTTTTTCGAACTGCTAGGTGGTCCTCTCCCTTTCCTTCCCTCTTTTAGGGCCTTTCAGCGGGAATCCCACTTGGACCCCAGTGGGTCACTGGACGCCCCCACCCTCCACCAGATGACCCTTCCTCGCTGCGGCAACAAAGGCAGAGTGACCGCTTGGACTGCGCCCGGACCGAGGAGGAGGAGCCGCAGAGGACGGGACATCCCGCCAAGTAAGCCTGCGCTCCTTGGGCTGCCACTCCCAGAATCCCCTGGGCTTCAGGGCTTGGAGGTCCATCGGTCCACCATGAACTTCTCCATATGGTCACCATGACCTCAACCCCAACCCAACTGTGGACGATAGGTTGCCTTGGAGGTCCATAGGGTCGCCATGAACTTCTCCATGGTGTCACCACGACCTCAACCCAACTGTGTACAATGAGTTGGCTTGGAGGTCCATAAGTCCACCATGAACTTGTCCATAGGGTCACCACGACCTCAACCCAACTGTGGACGATGGGTTGGCTGGGAGGTCCATAGGGTCACCATGATCTCAGCCCAACTGTGTACAACGAGTTGGCTTGGAGGTCCATAGGTCCACCATGAACTTGTCCATAGGGTCACCACGACCTCAACCCAACTGTGGACGATGGGTTGGCTGGGAGGTCCATAGGGTCACCATGATCTCAGCCCAACTGTGGACGATAGGTTGGCTTGGAGGTCCATAAGTCCACCATGAACTTGTCCATAGGGTCACCACGACCTCAACCCAACTGTGGACGATGGGTTGGCTGGGAGGTCCATAGGGTCACCATGATCTCAGCCCAACTGTGTACAACGAGTTGGCTTGGAGGTCCATAGGTCCACCATGAACTTGTCCATAGGGTCACCACGACCTCAGCCCAACTGTGGACGATAGGTTGGCTTGGAGGTCCATAAGTCCACCATGAACTTGTCCATAGGGTCACCACGACCTCAACCCAACTGTGGACGATGGGTTGGCTGGGAGGTCCATAGGGTCACCATGATCTCAGCCCAACTGTGTACAACGAGTTGGCTTGGAGGTCCATAGGTCCACCATGAACTTGTCCATAGGGTCACCACGACCTCAGCCCAACTGTGGACGATAGGTTGGCTTGGAGGTCCATAAGTCCACCATGAACTTGTCCATAGGGTCACCACGACCTCAACCCAACTGTGGACGATGGGTTGGCTGGGAGGTCCATAGGGTCACCATGATCTCAGCCCAACTGTGTACAACGAGTTGGCTTGGAGGTCCATAGGTCCACCATGAACTTGTCCATAGGGTCACCACGACCTCAGCCCAACTGTGGACGATAGGTTGGCTTGGAGGTCCATAAGTCCACCATGAACTTGTCCATAGGGTCACCACGACCTCAACCCAACTGTGGACGATGGGTTGGCTGGGAGGTCCATAGGGTCACCATGATCTCAGCCCAACTGTGGACGATAGGTTGGCTTGGAGGTCCATAAGTCCACCATGAACTTGTCCATAGGGTCACCACGACCTCAACCCAACTGTGGACGATGGGTTGGCTGGGAGGTCCATAGGGTCACCATGATCTCAGCCCAACTGTGGACGATAGGTTGGCTTGGAGGTCCATAAGTCCACCATGAACTTGTCCATAGGGTCACCACGACCTCAACCCAACTGTGGACGATGGGTTGGCTGGGAGGTCCATAGGGTCACCATGATCTCAGCCCAACTGTGGACGATAGGTTGGCTTGGAGGTCCATAAGTCCACCATGAACTTGTCCATAGGGTCACCACGACCTCAACCCAACTGTGGACGATGGGTTGGCTGGGAGGTCCATAGGGTCACCATGATCTCAGCCCAACTGTGGACGATAGGTTGGCTTGGAGGTCCATAAGTCCACCATGAACTTGTCCATAGGGTCACCACGACCTCAACCCAACTGTGGACGATGGGTTGGCTGGGAGGTCCATAGGGTCACCATGATCTCAGCTCAACTGTGGACGATAGGTTGGCTTGGAGGTCCATAGGTCCACCATGAACTTGTCCATAGGGTCACCATGACCTCAACCCAACTGTGGACGATGGGTTGGCTGGGAGGTCCATAGGGTCACCATGATCTCAGCCCAACTGTGGACGATAGGTTGGCTTGGAGGTCCATAGGTCCACCATGAACTTGTCCATAGGGTCATCACGACCTCAACCCAACTGTGGACGATGGGTTGGCTGGGAGGTCCATAGGGTCACCATGATCTCAGCCCAACTGTGGACGATAGGTTGGCTTGGAGGTCCATAGGTCCACCATGAACTTGTCCATAGGGTCACCACGACCTCAACCCAACTGTGGACGATGGGTTGGCTGGGAGGTCCATAGGGTCACCATGAACTTGTCCATTGAGTCACTATGACCTCAACCCAACTGCGGACAATGGGTTGGCTTGAAGGTCCATAGGGTCACCATGATCTCAGCCCAACTGTGGATGATAGATTGGCTTGGAGGTCCATGGGGTTGCCACAAACTTATCCATAGGGTCACCATGACCTCAACCCAACTGTGGACAATGGGTTGGCTCGGTGGTCCATAGGGTCGCCATGAACTTCTCCATAGGATCACCATGACCTCAACTCAACTGTGGACGATAGGTTGGCTTGGAGGTCCATAGGGTGACCATTAACTTGTCCATTGAGTCACCATAACCTCAACCCAACTGTGGACAATAGATTGGCTTGATGGTCCATAGAGTCACCATGATCCCAACCCAACTGTGGGTGATGGTTTGAAGGTCCATAGGGTCACCATAAACTTGTGCATAGGGTCACCATGACCCCAACCCAACTGTGGATGGTGGTTTGAAGGTCCATAGGGTCACCATAAACTTGTCCATAGGGTCACCATGACCTCAACCCAATTGCAGATGATGGGTTGGCTTGAAGGTCCATGGAGTCACCATGAACTTGCCCATAGGGTCACCATGACCCCAACCAACTGTGGATGGTGGTTTGAAGGTCCATAGGGTCACCATGACCTCAACCCAACTGCGGATGATGGTTTGAAGGTCCATAGGGTCACCATGACCTCAACCCAACTGTGGACGATAGGTTGCCTTGGAGGTCCATGGGGTCGCCATGAACTTGTCCATTGAGTCACTATGACCTCCAAGCCAATCCATCGTCCACAGTTGAGTTGAGGTCATGGTGATCCTATGGAGAAGTTAATGGTCACTCTATGGACCTCCAAGGCAACCTATTGTCCACAGTTGAGTTGAGGTCATGGTGATCCTATGGAGAAGTTCATAGCAACCCTATGGACCTCCAAGGCAACCTATCGTCCATGAGTTGAGGTCATGGCGACCCTATGGAGAAGTTCACGGCGACCTTATGGACCTCCAAGGCAACCTATCATCCACAGTTGGCTTGAGGTCATGGCGACCCTATGGATAAGTTTATGGTCGCCCTATGGACCTCCAAGCCAACCTATCGTCCATGAGTTGAGGTCATGGTGATCCTATGGAGAAGTTCATGGCGACCTTATGGACCTCCAAGGCAACCTATCATCCACAGTTGGGTTGAGGTCATGGCGACCCTATGGATAAGTTTATGGTCGCCCTATGGACCTCCAAGCCAACCTATCGTCCATGAGTTGAGGTCATGGTGATCCTATGGAGAAGTTCATGGCGACCTTATGGACCTCCAAGGCAACCTATCATCCACAGTTGGGTTGAGGTCATGGCGACCCTATGGATAAGTTTATGGTCACCCTATGGACCTCCAAGCCAACCTATCGTCCATGAGTTGAGGTCATGGTGATCCTATGGAGAAGTTCATGGCGACCTTATGGACCTCCAAGGCAACCTATCATCCACAGTTGGGTTGAGGTCATGGCGACCCTATGGATAAGTTTATGGTCACCCTATGGACCTCCAAGCCAACCTATCGTCCATGAGTTGAGGTCATGGTGATCCTATGGAGAAGTTCATGGCGACCTTATGGACCTCCAAGGCAACCTATCATCCACAGTTGGGTTGAGGTCATGGCGACCCTATGGATAGGTTTATGGTCGCCCTATGGACCTCCAAGCCAACCTATCGTCCATGAGTTGAGGTCATGGTGATCCTATGGAGAAGTTCATGGCGACCTTATGGACCTCCAAGGCAACCTATCATCCACAGTTGGGTTGAGGTCATGGCGACCCTATGGATAAGTTTATGGTCACCCTATGGACCTCCAAGCCAACCTATCGTCCACAGTTGGGTTGAGGTCATGGCGACCCTATGGATAAGTTTATGGCGACCCCATGGACCTCCAAGCCGACCCATTGTCCATAGGGTCACCATGACTTCTCTTTCTGTCTCTCTCTTTCAGACGGGAAATGGCACAAGCGGCATCTGACCTTCCGCCTGGTCAACTGGCCGCGGTACTTGCCCCCGAGCCAGGTCCGCTGGGCCGTCCAGTCCGCCTTCCAGCTCTGGAGCAACGTCTCGGGCCTGGTCTTCTGGGAGTCCGAGGGCGAGCCCGCCGACATCCGCCTGACCTTCTTCCAGGGAGACCACAACGACGGGGCCGACAACGCCTTCGACGGGCCCGGTGAGGACAGCGGGGCCCCTGAAGACCATCCAGTCCAGCCACAAAGCGAGACAGAAGTACTATTATTGTTATTATTGTCCTACAGGGGGCGCCCTGGCCCACGCCTTCTTCCCGCTCCGAGGGGAGGCGCACTTCGACAGCGAGGAGCGATGGGCTCTGGGCGGCGGGAAAGGGCGCAACCTCTTCTTGGTGGTGGCCCACGAGATCGGCCACACGCTGGGCCTGGCGCACTCCCCCGTCCGGGGGGCCCTGATGTCCCCCTACTACAAGAAGCTGGGCAAGGGCTTCCTCCTCAACTGGGACGACATCCTGGCCGTCCAGGACTTGTACGGTGAGTAGGAACCTTGGAGGAGGTCGAAAAAGCACTTGACAACGTCGAGTGGGATCTCCGAGGTCCCAATGCGAATTAACAACGGGATGTAGAAACCTTGGAGGAGGTAGAAAAGGCATTTGAGAACGTCAGATGGGGTCTACAAGGTCCTAAGACCATTTAGCAATAGGATTTAGGTACATTGGAGGAGGTAGAAAAGGCATTTGAGAAGGTCGAATGGGGTCTACAAGGTCCTAACACCATTTAGCAATAGGATTTAGGTACATTGGAGGAGGCAGAAAAGGCATTTGAGAACGTGGAATGGGGTCTACAAGGTCCTAATACCAATTAGCAATAGGATTTAGGTACATTGGAGGAGGTAGAAAAGACATTTGAGAACGTGGAATGGGGTCTACAAGGTCCTAAGACCATTGAGCAATAGGATTTAAGTACATTGGAGGAGGTAGAAAAGACATTTGGGAACGTGGAATGGGGTCTACAAGGTCCTAACACCAATTAGCAATAGGATTTAGGTACATTGGAGGAGGTAAAAAAGACATTTGAGAACGTGGAATGGGGTCTACAAGGTCCTAACACCAATTAGCAATAGGATTTAAGTACATTGGAGGAGGTAGAAAAGGCATTTGAGAACGTCGGATGGGGTCTACAAGGTCCTAACACCATTTCGCAATAGGATTTAGGTACATTGGAGGAGGTAAAAAAGACATTTGAGAACGTGGAATGGGGTCTACAAGGTCCTAACACCAATTAGCAATAGGATTTAGGTACATTGGAGGAGGTAGAAAAGACATTTGAGAACGTCGCATGGGGTCTACAAGGTCCTAACAACATTTACCAATAGGATTTAGGTACATTGGAGGAGGTAGGAAAGGCGTTTGAGAACGTCGCATGGGGTCTATAAGGTCCTAACACCATTTAACAATAGGATTTAGGTACATTGGAGGAGGTAGGAAAGGCGTTTGAGAACGTCGGATGGGGTCTACAAGGTCCTAACACCATTTAGCAATAGGATTTAGGTACATTGGAGGAGGTAGAAAAGACATTTGAGAACGTCAGATGGGGTCTACAAGGTCCTAAGACCATTTAGCAATAGGATTTAGGTACATTGGAGGAGGCAGAAAAGGCATTTGAGAAGGTCGAATGGGGTCTACAAGGTCCTAACACCAGAATGGGATATCTGAGGTCAGTGAGATACTTTTTGGTCCTCATCATGTTCAGAAATAATATTTTTACTCGAATCTAATGCTCACCTTTTGGGACATGTGTCCTCTCTCTTCTCGTTTGGAAGGGAAACCATCTCGGGGTCCGGTGGTCCAGCTTCCGGGGAAGCTCTTCGCCCGCTTCCCGGAAATTGAAGAAGCTCATCGGGAGGAGCACAACCTCAGCGCCCACTACTGCTGGTCCTTTTTCGATGCGATCGCCACAGGTAAGGAAGACCAACTCCATGGTGGATGATGGGTTGACCTGTAGGCCCATCCATGGGGTCACCATGATCTCAACTCAGTTTTGGGTGATGGGTTGACCTGTAGGCCCATCCATGGGGTCACCAAGATCTCAACACAGTTGTGGATGATGGGTTGACCCGTAGGCCCATCCATGGGGTCACCATGATCTCAACACAGTTGTGGGTAATGGGTTGACCTGTAGGCCCATCCATGGGGTCACCATGATCTCAACACAGTTGTGGGTGATGGGTTGACCTGTAGGCCCATCCATGGGGTCACCATGATCTCAACACAGTTGTGGGTGATGGGTTGACCTGTAGGCCCATCCATGGGGTCACCATGATCTCAACTCAGTTGTGGGTGATGGGTTGACCTGTAGGCCCATCCATGGGGTCACCATGATCTCAACTCAGTTGTGGGTGATGGGTTGACCCGTAGGCCCATCCATGGGGTCACCATGATCTCAACTCAGTTGTGGGTGATGGGTTGACCCGTAGGCCCATCCATGGGGTCACCATGATCTCAACTCAGTTGTGGGTGATGGGTTGACCTGTAGGCCCATCCATGGGGTCACCATGATCTCAACTCAGTTGTGGGTGCTGGGTTGACCTGTAGGCCTATCCATGGGGTCACCATGATCTCAACTCAGTTGTGGGTGCTGGGTTGACCTGTAGGCCCATCCATGGGGTCACCATGATCTCAACACAGTTGTGGGTGATGGGTTGACCTGCAGGCCCATCCATGGGGTCACCATGATCTCAACTCAGTTGTGGGTGATGGGTTGACCTGCAGGCCCATCCATGGGGTCACCATGATCTCAACTCAGTTGTGGGTGATGGGTTGACCCGTAGGCCCATCCATGGGGTCACCATGATCTCAACTCAGTTGTGGGTGATGGGTTGACCTGTAGGCCCATCCATGGGGTCACTATGATCTCAACTCAGTTGTGGGTGATGGGTTGACCCGTAGGCCCATCCATGGGGTCACCATGATCTCAACTCAGTTGTGGATGATGGGTTGACCCGTAGGCCCATCCATGGGGTCACCATGATCTCAACTCAGTTGTGGGTGATGGGTTGACCTGTAGGCCCATCCATGGGGTCACCATGATCTCAACTCAGTTGTGGGTGATGGGTTGACCCGTAGGCCCATCCATGGGGTCACCAAGATCTCAACTCAGTTGTGGGTGATGGGTTGACCTGTCGGCCCATCCATGGGGTCACCATGATCTCAACTCAGTTGTGGGTGATGGGTTGACCTGTAGGCCCATCCATGGGGTGACCATGGATCTAACGAGCCATGAGTTCTCACTCGCCTCCGTCCGCATTGTGTGCAGATCCAGAGGACAACGTGGTGGTCTTCAAGGGCGGCCATTACTGGACGGTGTCCGAAGCGGGAGGGAGCAGCGGTCCTCACCCGATCCAGGTGAAGTGGCCAGGGATGACCTCCAACCTTGACGCGGCCACCTTCTCGGAGGAGGACGGGAAGTTCTATTTCTTCAAAGGTGAGGTCCTTTGGGACTCGTTAGTCAAAAATACTCGCTAATTACGATGGTCAGGGTCAGCAGTTAATTACGATGGTCAGCAGTCCGTTCTCTGTCCCTCGGGGAGTGGCCACCCTTAGCTTGAGGGAATTTCAACTTGCTGACATCATCAGAAGGGGCGGAGCTTGAGGGAATCTCAACTTTTTGACGTCTTCAGAAGGGGCGGAGCTTGAGGGAATGTCAACTTGTTGACATCATCAGAAGGGGCGGAGCTTGGGGGATTCT
The DNA here is from genome assembly GCF_035594765.1 of Anolis carolinensis. NCBI lineage: Eukaryota > Metazoa > Chordata > Lepidosauria > Squamata > Anolidae > Anolis > Anolis carolinensis. The sequence goes on from NW_026943818.1 coordinate 29,090,105, forward strand.
CACTCAACTTGTTGACGTCATCAGAAGGGGCGGAGCTTGGGGATTCTCACTCAACCTCTTGACGTCATCAGAAGGGGCGGAGCTTGTGGGTCTCACCTGGCCTTCCACTCTGCAGGGGGGCGGTGCTGGCGTTACCGAGGCTCCTTCCTGGACGACGGCTTCCCCCAGAAGTGCAGTGGTGTTCGTGGTGGTGGCGGCGCTCTCCCCCGGCACCCGGACACGGCCCTCTTCTTCCGCCCGCTGGGCCAGCTGGTCCTCTTCAAGGGCCCGAAGTACTTCGTGGTGGACGGGGGGGCCCTCCAGGTGGAGCCCTACTACCCCCGGAGCCTCCGGGACTGGCGGGGGGTCCCCGTGGTGACCAACGGGGCCCTCACCCGCCCGGGGGGGTCCGTCTACTTCTTCCGCAACGACCGATTCTGGGAGTTCGACCCGGAGAAGCTGCGGGTGGTGGGCGGAGGGAAATGGGTGTCGCAGTTGGCCTGGCTCGGGTGCCAGGACGTGGCCCTCAACCGGGCGGGGGAGTGACCACCCCTCCTGGGACCCCCGTTGGGTGGCTTGGAGGACAAAATGGCTGATATGTATGGCTTCCTCTCCAGTGTTAGTCCTCTTCTCTTCTCTTCCAAGATGGCTGCCTTCGGGAGAACAAAATGGTGGTCATCCTCCACTAACTGTGGACTGTCCACCATCTTGGGTTCTGGTTCTTCCATGGACATTTGAACCTAGCAGACTCGAGTCCGGCATGTATGGCTTCCTCTCCAAGATGGCTGCCTTCGGGAAAACAAAATGGCGGTCTTCGTCCACTAACCGTGGACTGTCGACCATCTTGGGTTCTGGTTCTCCTGTGGACAGAGAAGGAACCAGCATTTGAACCTAGTTAACTCGAGTCTGGCATGTATGGCTTCCTCTCCAGTGTTGATCCTCTTCTCTTCCAAGATGGCTGCCTTCGGGAGAACAAAATGGCGGTCTTCGTCCACTTACTGTGGACTGTCCACCATCTTGGGTTCTGGTTCTTCCGTGCACAGAGAAGGAATCAGCATTTGGACTCATTAGGGATAGGGATGAATGGCTTCCTCTCCAGTGTTAATCCTCTTCCCTTCCAAGATGGCTGCCATCTAGAAAACAAAATGGCGGCCCTCCTCCTGTTGACCAACTCAACCTTCTTCCTCAACCATCCACCATCTTGGATTTCCGTCTCAGGGTCCCGAATGGCAAGGAAATGGGGGCGTCCTTCCTTCCTCCTCGCCCAAAATGGCTTCCTCGGTCCAAAAAAATGGCAGCCATCTAGAAAACAAAATGGCCGCCCTCCTCCTGTTGACCAACTCAATCTTCTTCCTCAACCATCCACCATCTTGGATTTCCGTCTCAGGGTCCCAAATGGCAAGGAAATCGCGAAAACTGTCTTCCTCCTCGCCCAAAATGGCTTCCTCGGTCCAAAAAAATGGAGGCCATCTTGTTTGTGGGACGTCAACACCTCGCTGCTCTTCTTCTACCGAATACCTCAAAATTTTGGGCGAATGAGATGTGAAGCTTCACTACTGTATTGAATATTCTGCGACAAACCGATTGTGTTCCTGAATTATTCCGACCTTCTGAAGGGCTTCCATTCGTCCGTCCGTGGCGACGTGGTGGCCCTCCGAGAAGAAGGCCTTCTGGCCTCTTCCATTAAAGGGTCACTCGTGTTAAATATCAGGAGCGTTGTGGGTTCTGTGGGGGCCGGAACGGGCCAAAGACGCCTCGAGAGAACGGGACGGGAAACGTGGGAGTTTATTGAAACGTGGTAAAGTGGAGGACCTCCACCACCGAAAGGCGGAGATGATTGTTGTCCAGAGGCCAACGGCTTCTTGTCACGGCCCCTTCGCTTCCTCCTCAGCCTCCATTTCCTCGGCCGCGGTGGTCACGTCCAGGGATCCTGAGGGAAAGACCAGGGAGGGATGGAGGGGTCACCCAACTGACCACTGCATCCTTGGGCTGCTGAACATTTGAAGTCTCCCATTGAGGTTCCTCACCCTGGATCTTCTTTCCTAAGCCTCCCATTGAGGACTCCCATTGAGGTCCCTCACCCTAAGCCTCCTTTCCTAAGTCTCCCATTTCATCCATCTATCTATCTATCTATCTATCTATCTATCTATCTATCTATCTATCTATCTATCTATCAATCAATCTATCTATCCATCTATCCATCCATCCATCCATCCATCCGTCATCTATCCATCCATCATCTATCCATCCATCCATCCATCCATCCGTCAACTATCCATCCATCCATCCATCCATCCATCCATCCATCTATTTATCTATCCATCCATCCATCCATCCATCCATCCATCCATCCGTTATCTATCCATCCATCCATCCATCCATCCATCCATCCATCCATCCATCCATCCATCCATCTATCCATCCATCCATCCATCCATCCATCTATTTATCTATCCATCCATCCATCCATCCATCCGTCATCTATCCATCCATCCATCCATCCATCCGTCATCTATCCATCCATCCATCCATCCATCCATCCATCCATCCATCCATCCATCCATCTATCCATCCATCTATCCATCCATCCATCTATTTATCTATCCATCCATCCATCCATCCATCCATCCATCCATCCATCTATCCATCCATCCATCCATCTATTTATCCATCCATCCATCCATCCATCCATCCATCCATCCATCCATCCATCCGTCATCTATCCATCCATCCATCCATCCATCCATCATCCATCCATGTCTCCCATTGAGGACTCCAATTGAAGTCTCCCATGGAAGTCGCCCATCCTAAACCTCCCATGGAACCCTCTTATCTAGACCTGTTGATGCCCCCCACCCTCACAAGAGTCTCCCATGGAGTCTCCCAACTGAGACCTCCCACCTCAAGTCTCCATCTGGAGTCCCTCATCCTCATCTTCTCCACCCAAGCTTCCCATCCAAAGCCTTCCATAGAAACCTTCCAATGGAGACCTCCCACCCCAAGTCTCCACCTCAGGTCCCTCGTCCTCAACCTTCCATCCTAAGCCTCCTATCGATGTCTCCCACCCTCAGCTTCTCCATCTGAAGCCTCCCATGGAGACCTCCCAACGGAGACCTCCCAACGGAGACCTCCCATCCCAAGTCTCCACCTCAGGTCCCTCATCCTCAACCTCCCATCTTGACTCTCCCATTGATATCTCCATAGTCTTCCATCCGAAGCCTCCCACCTAGATCCTTGGGTTGATGTCCCTCATCCAAAGCCTCCCACCCAACGTCTCTCCTCCCAAAAGTCTTCCATGGAGCCTCTGAACCAAGACCTCCCACCCCAAGTCTCCACCTCAGGACCCTCGTCCTCAACCTCCCATCCTAAGCCTCCTATTGATGTCTCCCACCCTCAGCTTCTCCATCTGAAGCCTCCCATGGAGACCTTCCAATGGAGATCTCCCACCCCACGTCTCCACCTCAGGTCCCTCATCCTCATCTTCTCCTCCCAAGCCTCCCATCCGAAGCCTCCTATGGAATCCTACCAATGGAGACCTCCCACCCCACGTCCCCATCTCAGGTCCTTCATCCTCAACCTTCCATCCTGAGCCTCCTATTAATGTCTCCCACCCTCAGCTTCTCCATCTAAAGCCTCCCATGGAGACCTCCCAACGGAGACCTCCCACCCCAAGTCTCCACCACAGGTCCCTCGTCCTCAACCTCCCATCTTCTCACCCACTGATGTCTCCCATAGTCTTCCATCCTAAGCCTCCCATCTAGATCCTTGGGTTGATGTCCCCCATCCAAAGCCTCCCACCCAACGTGTCTCCTCCCAAAAGTTTTTCATGGAGCCTTTGAACCAAGACCTCCCACCGCAAGTCTCCACCTCAGGACCCTTGTCCTCAACCTTCCATCCTAAGCCTCCTATTGATGTCTCCCACCCTCAGCTTCTCCATCTGAAGCCTCCCATGGAGAACTCCCAACGGAGACCTCCCAACGGAGACCTCCCATCCCAAGTCTCCACCTCAGGTCCCTCATCCTCATCTTCTCCTCCCAAGCCTCCCATCCGAAGCCTCCTATGGAATCCTACCAATGGAGACCTCCCACCCCACGTCTCCATCTCAGGTCCTTCATCCTCAACCTTCCATCCTAAGCCTCCTATTGATGTCTCCCACCCTCAGCTTCTCCATCTAAAGCCTCCTATGGAATCCTACCAATGGAGACCTCCCATCCCAAGTCTCCACCTCAGGTCCCTCATCCTCATCTTCTCCTCCCAAGCCTTCCATCTGAAGCCTCCTATGGAATCCTACCAACGGAGACCTCCCACCGTAAGTCTCCACCTCAGGTCCTTCATCCTCATCTTCTCCTCCCAAGCCTCCCATCTGAAGCCTCCTATGGAATCCTACCAATGGAGACCTCCCACCCTAAGTCTCCACCTCAGGTCCCTCATCCTCATCTTCTCCTCCCAATCCTCCCATCTGAAGCCTCCTATGGAATCCTACCAATGGAGACCTCCCACCCTAAGTCTCCACCTCAGGTCCCTCATCCTCATCTTCTCCTCCCAATCCTCCCATCTGAAGCCTCCTATGGAATCCTACCAACGGAGACCTCCCACCCTAAGTCTCCACCTCAGGTCCTTCATCCCCATCTTCTCCTCCCAAGCCTCCCATCTGAAGCCTCCTATGGAATCCTACCAATGGAGACCTCCCACCCTAAGTCTCCACCTCAGGTCCTTCATCCTCATCTTCTCCTCCCAAGCCTCCCATCTGAAGCCTCCTATGGAATCCTACCAACGGAGACCTCCCACCCTAAGTCTCCACCTCAGGTCCTTCATCCTCATCTTCTCCTCCCAAGCCTCCCATCTGAAGCCTCCTATGGAATCCTACCAATGGAGACCTCCCACCCTAAGTCTCCACCTCAGGTCCCTCATCCTCATCTTCTCCTCCCAAGCCTCCCATCCGAAGCCTCCTATGGAATCCTACCAATGGAGACCTCCCACCCTAAGTCTCCACCTCAGGTCCCTCATCCTCATCTTCTCCTCCCAAGCCTCCCATCTGAAGCCTCCTATGGAATCCTACCAATGGAGACCTCCCACCCTAAGTCTCCACCTCAGGTCCTTCATCCTCATCTTCTCCTCCCAAACCTCCCATCTGAAGCCTCCTATGGAATCCTACCAATGGAGACCTCCCACCCTAAGTCTCCACCTCAGGTCCCTCATCCTCATCTTCTCCTCCCAAGCCTCCCATCCGAAGCCTCCTATGGAATCCTACCAATGGAGACCTCCCACCCTAAGTCTCCACCTCAGGTCCCTCATCCTCATCTTCTCCTCCCAAGCCTCCCATCTGAAGCCTCCTATGGAATCCTACCAACGGAGACCTCCCACCCTAAGTCTCCACCTCAGGTCCTTCATCCTCATCTTCTCCTCCCAAGCCTCCCATCTGAAGCCTCCTATGGAATCCTACCAATGGAGACCTCCCACCCTATGTCTCCACCTCAGGTCACTCATCCTCATCTTCTCCTCCCAAGCCTCCCATCTGAAGCCTCCTATGGAATCCTACCAATGGAGACCTCCCACCCTAAGTCTCCACCTCAGGTCCCTCATCCTCATCTTCTCCTCCCAAGCCTCCCATCTGAAGCCTCCTATGGAATCCTACCAATGGAGACCTCCCACCCTAAGTCTCCACCTCAGGTCCTTCATCCTCATCTTCTCCTCCCAAGCCTTCCATCTGAAGCCTCCTATGGAATCCTACCAATGGAGACCTCCCACCCTATGTCTCCACCTCAGGTCCCTCATCCTCATCTTCTCCTCCCAAGCCTCCCATCCGAAGCCTCCTATGGAATCCTACCAATGGAGACCTCCCACCCTATGTCTCCACCTCAGGTCCCTCATCCTCATCTTCTCCTCCCAAGCCTCCCATCCAAAGCCTCCTATGGAATCCTACCAATGGAGACCTCCCACCCTAAGTCTCCACCTCAGGTCCTTCATCCTCATCTTCTCCTCCCAAGCCTCCCATCTGAAGCCTCCTATGGAATCCTACCAATGGAGACCTCCCACCCTAAGTCTCCACCTCAGGTCCCTCATCCTCATCTTCTCCTCCCAAGCCTCCCATCCGAAGCCTCCTATGGAATCCTACCAATGGAGACCTCCCACCCTAAGTCTCCACCTCAGGTCCCTCATCCTCATCTTCTCCTCCCAAGCCTCCCATCCAAAGCCTCCTATGGAATCCTACCAATGGAGACCTCCCACCCTAAGTCTCCACCTCAGGTCCCTCATCCTCATCTTCTCCTCCCAAGCCTCCCATCCAAAGCCTCCTATGGAATCCTACCAATGGAGACCTCCCACCCTAAGTCTCCACCTCAGGTCCTTCATCCTCATCTTCTCCTCCCAAGCCTCCCATCTGAAGACTCCTATGGAATCCTACCAACGGAGACCTCCCACCCTAAGTCTCCACCTCAGGTCCTTCATCCTCATCTTCTCCTCCCAAGCCTCCCATCTGAAGACTCCTATGGAATCCTACCAATGGAGACCTCCCACCCTAAGTCTCCACCTCAGGTCCTTCATCCTCATCTTCTCCTCCCAAGCCTCCCATCCGAAGCCTCCTATGGAATCCTACCAACGGAGACCTCCCACCCTAAGTCTCCACCTCAGGTCCTTCATCCTCATCTTCTCCTCCCAAGCCTCCCATCTGAAGCCTCCTATGGAATCCTACCAATGGAGACCTCCCACCCTAAGTCTCCACCTCAGGTCCTTCATCCTCATCTTCTCCTCCCAAGCCTCCCATCCGAAGCCTCCTATGGAATCCTACCAATGGAGACCTCCCACCCTAAGTCTCCACCTCAGGTCCTTCATCCTCATCTTCTCCTCCCAAGCCTCCCATCCGAAGCCTCCTATGGAATCCTACCAATGGAGACCTCCCACCCTAAGTCTCCACCTCAGGTCCCTCATCCTCATCTTCTCCTCCCAAGCCTCCCATCCGAAGCCTCCTATGGAATCCTACCAATCGAGACCTCCCACCCTAAGTCTCCACCTCAGGTCCCTCATCCTCATCTTCTCCTCCCAAGCCTCCCATCTGAAGCCTCCTATGGAATCCTACCAATGGAGACCTCCCACCCTAAGTCTCCACCTCAGGTCCTTCATCCCCATCTTCTCCTCCCAAGCCTCCCATCTGAAGCCTCCTATGGAATCCTACCAATGGAGACCTCCCACCCTAAGTCTCCACCTCAGGTCCTTCATCCTCATCTTCTCCTCCCAAGCCTCCCATCTGAAGCCTCCTATGGAATCCTACCAACGGAGACCTCCCACCCTAAGTCTCCACCTCAGGTCCTTCATCCCCATCTTCTCCTCCCAAGCCTCCCATCTGAAGCCTCCTATGGAATCCTACCAATGGAGACCTCCCACCCTAAGTCTCCACCTCAGGTCCTTCATCCTCATCTTCTCCTCCCAAGCCTCCCATCTGAAGCCTCCTATGGAATCCTACCAACGGAGACCTCCCACCCTAAGTCTCCACCTCAGGTCCTTCATCCCCATCTTCTCCTCCCAAGCCTCCCATCCGAAGCCTCCTATGGAATCCTACCAATGGAGACCTCCCACCCTAAGTCTCCACCTCAGGTCCTTCATCCTCATCTTCTCCTCCCAAGCCTCCCAT
>NW_026943818.1:29102710-29135210 GCF_035594765.1 Anolis carolinensis
ACTTCTCTACCTACCAATTTACCTATATACCTACCTACCTACCTACCTACCAATCTATCTATTGATCTATTTATCTGTCTACTTCTCTACATACCAATTCATCTATATATTTACTTACCTACCTACCTACCGATTTATCTATCTACTTCTCTGCCTACCAATTCACCTACCTACCTACCTACCGATTTATCTATCTACTTCTCTACCTACCAATTCACCTATATACCTACCTACCTACCTACCTACCAATCTATCTATTGATCTATTTATCTGTCTACTTCTCTACATACCAATTCATCTATATATTTACTTACCTACCTACCTACCGATTTATCTATCTACTTCTCTGCCTACCAATTCACCTACCTACCTACCTACCGATTTATCTATCTACTTCTCTACCTACCAATTCACCTATATACCTACCTACCTACCTACCAATCTATCTATTGATCTATTTATCTGTCTACTTCTCTACATACCAATTCATCTATCTATTTACTTACCTACCTACCTACCGATTTATCTATCTACTTCTCTACCTACCAATTCATCTACCTACCTACCTACCTACCAATCTACCAATCTATCTATCGATCTATTTATCTGTCTACTTCTCTATGTACCAATTCATACCTACCTACTTACCATACTTACCTACCTACCTACCGATTTATCTATCTACTTCTCTGCCTACCAATTCACCTATCTACCTACTTACCTACCTACCTACCTACAGATTTATCTATCTACTTCTCTACCTACCAATTCACCTATCTACCTACTTACCTACCTACCTACCTACAGATTTATCTATCTACTTCTCTACCTACCAATTCACCTATATACCTACTTACCTACCTACCTACCTACAGATTTATCTATCTACTTCTCTACCTACCAATTCACCTATATACCTACTTACCTACCTACCTACCTACGGATTTATCTATCTACTTCTCTACCTACCAATTCACCTATATACCTACTTACCTACCTACCTACCTACAGATTTATCTATCTACTTCTCTACCTACCAATTCACCTATATATCTACTTACCAACCTACCTACCTACGGATTTATCTATCTACTTCTCTACCTACCAATTCACCTATCTACCTACTTACCTACCTACCTACCTACAGATTTATCTATCTACTTCTCTACCTACCAATTCACCTATATACCTACTTACCTACCTACCTACCTACCGATTTATCTATCTACTTCTCTACCTACCAATTCACCTATATATCTACTTACCTACCTACCTACCTATGGATTTATCTATCTACTTCTCTACCTACCAATTCACCTATCTACCTACTTACCTACCTACCTACCTACAGATTTATCTATCTACTTCTCTACCTACCAATTCACCTATATACCTACTTACCTACCTACCTACCTACCGATTTATCTATCTACTTCTCTACCTACCAATTCACCTATATATCTACTTACCTACCTACCTACCTACGGATTTATCTATCTACTTCTCTACCTACCAATTCACCTATCTACCTACTTACCTACCTACCTACCTACAGATTTATCTATCTACTTCTCTACCTACCAATTCACCTATATACCTACTTACCTACCTACCTACCTACAGATTTATCTATCTACTTCTCTACCTACCAATTCACCTATATATCTACTTACCTACCTACCTACCTACGGATTTATCTATCTACTTCTCTACCTACCAATTCACCTATCTACCTACTTACCTACCTACCTACCTACAGATTTATCTATCTACTTCTCTACCTACCAATTCACCTATATATCTACTTACCTACCTACCTACCTACCGATTTATCTATCTACTTCTCTGCCTACCAATTCACCTATCTACCTACTTACCTACCTACCTACCTACAGATTTATCTATCTACTTCTCTATCTACCAATTCACCTATATACCTACTTACCTACCTACCTACCTACAGATTTATCTATCTACTTCTCTACCTACCAATTCACCTATATACCTACTTACATACCTACCTACCTACAGATTTATCTATCTACTTCTCTACCTACCAATTCACCTATATACCTACTTACCTACCTACCTACCTACGGATTTATCTATCTACTTCTCTACCTACCAATTCACCTATATACCTACTTACCTACCTACCTACCTACAGATTTATCTATCTACTTCTCTACCTACCAATTCACCTATATACCTACTTACCTACCTACCTACAGATTTATCTATCTACTTCTCTACCTACCAATTCACCTATATACCTACTTACCTACCTACCTACCTACAGATTTATCTATCTACTTCTCTACCTACCAATTCACCTATATACCTACTTACCTACCTACCTACCTACAGATTTATCTATCTACTTCTCTACCTACCAATTCACCTATATACCTACTTACCTACCTACCTACCTACAGATTTATCTATCTACTTCTCTACCTACCAATTCACCTATATACCTACTTACCTACCTACCTACCTACGGATTTATCTATCTACTTCTCTACCTACCAATTCACCTATATACCTACTTACCTACCTACCTACCTACAGATTTATCTATCTACTTCTCTACCTACCAATTCACCTATATACCTACTTACCTACCTACCTACCTACGGATTTATCTATCTACTTCTCTACCTACCAATTCACCTATATATCTACCTACCTACCTACAGATTTATCTATCTACTTCTCTACCTACCAATTCACCTATATACCTACTTACCTACCTACCTACCAATTTATCTATCTACTTCTCTACCTACCAATTCACCTATATACCTACCTACCTACCAATTCATCTATCTACTTCTCTACCTACCAAGTCATCTACCTACCTACCTACCGATCTATTGATCTATTTATCTGTCTACTTCTCTACGTACCAATTCATCTATCTATTTACTGACTTACCTACCCACCTATCTTTATCTATCTACTTCTCTACCTACCTATCTACCTATCTATCTACCTATCTATCTACCTACCTACCTACCTATCAATCTATTTATCTATCTACTTCTCTACCAGTTCATCTATCTATCTGTCTATCTATCTACTTACCTATCTACTTATTTATCTTTTCTGTCTATCTATCATCTATCTATTGATCTGTAATTTCGTCTTCGTGATGTCGGTGAAATCGCACCTATGGTATTTCCTGCGTCTGTGTGGTCAATTTCGGAATCTATTGATCATCCATCCATCTATTTAATCTATCTATCATCTGTTTATCTGTCTTATTGTCTATGATAAATCTACTCACCCTTATCTATCTATCTATCTATCTATCTATCTATCTATCTATCTATCTATCTATCTATCATCTATCTCTATCTATCTATCATCTATCTATCTAGCTATCTATCTATCTATCTACCTATCTATCTCTCCATTCATCTCTCCACCAATGTATCTACCAGTATCTCTTGATCTACCTATATCTATACATCTATTTATTCGTCTACTCTATCCATCCACCACACTATCTGTCTATCATCCAGGGATGGGCTGAATGCAGCCGGATGAGATGAAGAGCGTCCGGCGCTATGTCTCCCGCGAGGCCTACCTGGAGGCCATGGAGGAGGACCTGGCTGAGTGGCTGCAGGAGCTCCACGGGACCCACCTGGGACCTGGACCGGCCTTCCTGGGGCCCCTGGAGACCGGCGTCCTGCTCTGCCGCCATGCCGACCTGGCCGCCCGGGAGGCCACCCACTTCGCCCAGGAGCAGCCCAAGGTGGCCACCAAGGCCACGCTCCCAGCCAGGGGGGCTGCCTGCAACCGCGAGGCCCGGCCGGGGACCTTCCAGGCCAGGGACAACGTGGCCAACTTCATTCGATGGTGCCGCCAGGAAATGCGCGTCCCAGGTGTGTCAGTCTGTCTGTCCATTAATCCATTCATCTCTATCCATCCATCTGGCTGTCCACCCATCCATCTATCCATCCATCTATCCATCCATCTATCCATCCATCCATCTCTGTCTATTCATCCATCCATCCATCCATCCATCTGACTATCCACCCATCCATCTATCCATCTATCCATCCATCCATCCATTCATCTCTAGGCATCCATCTGGCTGTCCATTTATCCATCCATCTATCTATGCATCTATCCATCCATCTCTATCCATCCTTCTGGTTGTCCATCTATCCATCCATCCATCTATCCATCTATCCATCTATCCATCTATCCATCTATCCATCTATCCATCTATCCATCCATCCATCCATCCATCCATCCGTCCATCCATCCATCTCTAGCCAACCATCTGGCTGTCCATCTATCCATCTATCTATCTATGCATCTATCCATCTCTATCCATCCTTCTGGTTGTCCATCCGTCCATCCATCTATCCGTCTATCTATCCATCCATCTGGTTGTCCATCTATCCATCCATCCATCTATCCATCTATCCATCCATCTATCCATCTATTCATCCATCCATCCATCTATCCATCCATCTCTGTCTATTCATCTATCCATTCATCCATCCATTCATCCATCCATCTCTAGCCAACCATCTGGCTGTCCATCTATCCATCTATCTATCTATGCATCTATCCATCTCTATCCATCCTTCTGGTTGTCCATCCGTCCATCCATCTATCCGTCTATCTATCCATCCATCTGGTTGTCCATCTATCCATCCATCCATCTATCCATCTATCCATCCATCTATCCATCTATTCATCCATCCATCCATCTATCCATCCATCTCTGTCTATTCATCTATCCATTCATCCATCCATTCATCCATCCATCTCTAGCCAACCATCTGGCTGTCCATCTATCCATCTATCTATCTATGCATCTATCCATCCATCTCTATCCATCCTTCTGGTTGTCCATCCATCTATCCATCTCTGTCTATCCATCTATCCATCCATCCATCTCTATCCATCTATCTATCTATCATCTATCTATCTATCTATCTATCTATCTATCTATCTATCTATCTGCATCCATCCATCCATCTCTGTCTATTCATCTATCCATCCATTCATCTCTATCCATCCATCTGGCTGTCCATCTATCCATCTATCTATCTATGCATCTATCCATCCATCTCTATCCATCCTTCTGGTTGTCCATCCATCTATCCATCTCTGTCTATCCATCTATCCATCCATCCATCTCTATCCATCTATCTATCTATCTATCTATCTATCTATCTATCTATCTATCTGCATCCATCCATCCATCTCTGTCTATTCATCTATCCATCCATTCATCTCTATCCATCCATCTGGCTGTCCATCTATCCATCTATCTATCTATGCATCTATCCATCCATCTCTATCCATCCTTCTGGTTGTCCATCCGTCCGTCCGTCCGTCCATCTATCCATCCATCCATCCATCCATCCATCCATCTCTGTCTATTCATCTATCCATCCATTCATCTCTATCCATCCATCTGGCTATCCATCTTTCCATCTATGCATCTATGCATCTATCCCTCCATCTCTATCCATCTATCTGGTTGTCCATCCGTCCATCCATCTATCTATGCATCTATCCATCCATCTCTGTCTATTCATCTATCCATCCATCCATCTATCTAGCTGTCCATCTATCCTTCTATCTATCTATGCATCTATCCATCCATCTTGTTTTCCATCTGTCTATCCATCCATATCTGTCTGGCTGTCCATCTAAATATATGTATCCATTTATTTATCCATCTCTATCCATCCATCCATCCATTTTTATTCATCTGTCCATCCATCCATCTGTCTTTTATTTATCAACCAATTTTTCCATCCATCCATCCATCCATCCATCTCTATCTGTCTGTCCATCCATCCGTCCATCCATCCATTCACCGATTATCTATCTAACCATCTCTATCTGTCTGTCTCTCCATCTACTTACCTACTTATCCATCCGTCTATCTACCCATTGTTCCACCTCTATCAGTCTAACCATCCATCTATCTCTGTCTGTCCATCCATCCATCTGTCCATTTACACATCTCTATTGATCTATCTATCATCCATCTCTATCTGTCTGTCTGTCCATCCATCCATTACCTATCTAACCATCTCTATCTGTCTGTCTGTCCATCTACCTACCTACCCATCCATCTGTCCATCTACCCATTGACCTATGTCTCTCAGTCCATCCATCCCTGTCTTTCTATCGATCGATCCATCCATCCATCTAACCATCTCTATCTGTCTATCTGTCCATCTACTTACCTACCCGTCCATCTGTCCATCTAGGTACCTACCCATCCATCTGTCCATCTACCCATTGACCTATGTCTCTCAGTCCATCCATCCCTGTCTTTCTATTGATCCATCCATCCATCCAACCATCTCTATCTGTCTATCTGTCCATCTACCTACCTACCCGTCCATCTGTCCATCTACCCCATTGACCTATGTCTCTCAGTCCATCCATCCCTGTCTTTCTATCGATCCATCGATCCATCGATCCATCCATCTAACCATCTCTATCTGTCTGTCCATCTACCTACCTACCCGTCCATCTGTCCATCTACCCATTGACCTATGTCTCTCAGTCCATCCATCCATCCATCCCTGTCTTTCTATCGATCCATCCATCCATCCATCTAACCATCTCTATCTGTCTGTCTGTCCATCTACTTACCTACCCGTCCATCTGTCCATCTAGGTACCTACCCATCCATCTGTCCATCTACCCATTGACCTATGTCTCTCAGTCCATCCATCCCTGTCTTTCTATTGATCCATCCATCCATCCATCCATCCATCCATCCATCCATCCATCCAACCATCTCTATCTGTCTATCTGTCCATCTACCTACCTACCCGTCCATCTGTCCATCTACCCATTGACCTATGTCTCTCAGTCCATCCATCCATCCATCTCTGTCTTTCTATCCATCCATCCATCAATTATCCATCAATCTAACCATCTCTATCTATCTATGTCCATCTACCTACCTACTCAGCCATGATTTTCCTGCATGGCAGAGGGATGTTCCATGTGGTCTCTTCCAACTCTATGACTGTAAGCTCATCAGGTGCCTATCTGGCTAATCTGACCCCCTTTTTCATTGGGCCGAAACGGGATGACCGTCCCGGAGTGCCCCTCCGACTGACCCTAACTGCTGCCCCTCCCTTCCCCTTCGCTGTTCCCAGAGGTCCTGATGTTCGAGACGGAGGACCTGGTCTTGCGGAAGAACGAGCGGCAGGTGGTGCTGTGCCTGCTGGAGGTGGCCCGGCGAGGCGCCCGCTTCGGCATGGTGGCCCCGGCCTTGGTGCGGATGGAGCAGGAGATCGAGGAGGAGATGCGGCAGGATTCGGGCTCGGGCCCCGCGGAGGAGGAGAGCCCCTTCCCCAAGGCCCAGAGGGAGCCCCAACACTTCCGGAACCTGGACCAGATGGTAGGACTCACCTTGACGGGGTTTCGAGTCTTCAAGAATGGGAAGGAGTGGAGAGTGATGGAAGCTGGAAAGAGATAGTTGAGGGACAATATCTCCCATGTCTTTATTTCCTGAGGTCTTCAAGGAAACACCGAGAATGTTCTCGAGAATTCGAGAATTCGAGAATTCGAGAATTTTCTTGAGCCCCTATTCGGGCGCCAAAACATTGAGACACATTTCCCCGATTTCTCTCGTCTCTTAATTTCCCAACCAGAAGCAGGTTGTCTTCAAGCGAAACACCGAGAATTTATTTCTTGATCTGAAATTTCTACAGGTAGCATTCTAAATAAAAAAAATTAATTTGGGTAATATCTTCATTTTGACTAATGATATCCTACCAAACCATGATACTTTGAGTTTATTATACTCCACCAGTTTCTTATTAATTTCCTTTCTTAATTTGGTTAAATTGTGTATTTCCAATTTTTTTTAATTCTTTAGTTATATTTATCCCTAAATATTTAATTGTTTCTTTAATTTTGATTTTCCCCTCCTGCTTTATTTTTTTATCTCTTCTTCTTGATAGTTAAATATCATCATTTCTGATTTGTTCCAATTAATGTGTAAACCTGTTATTAATCCAAATTCTGTTAAATGAGCCTCTATTTTCTCTCATTGTTTTATTGGCTGTTCCATTGACAAAAGGGTATCGTCTGCAAACAAATTTATTTTATATTTCTCTTTCAGTCCTATTCCTTTTATACTACTCTCTTCTCTTATTACATTAGCCAATACAGTAGAGTCTCACTTATTCAAGCCTCGCTTATCCAATCCTCTGGATAATCCAAGCAATTTTTGTAGTCAATGTTTTCAATATATCGTGCTATTTTGGTGCTAAAGTCGTAAATACGGTAATTACAACATAACATTACTGCGTATTCAACTACTTTTTCTGTCAAATGTGTTGTATAACATGATGTTTTGGTGCTTAATTTGTAAAATCATAACCTAATTTGATGTTTAATAGGCTTTTCCTTAATCCCTCCTTATTATCCAAGATATTCGCTTATCCAAGCTTCTGCTGGCCCGTTTAGTTTGGATAAGCGAGACTCTACTGTAGTTCCGTTACAATTGCAAATAAAATTGGGGAAAGGGGACATCCCTGCCTTGTGCCTCGTGTTATATTTATTTTCCCTGTTAAACCATCATTCACCATAACTTCTCTCGTCTCTTAATTTCCCAACCAGAACCAGGTTGTCTTCAAGAGAAACACCGAGAATTTTCTCGAGCCCCTATTCGGGTGCCAAAACGTCCAAATATCCTTTTTTATTCCCTCACCAAGCACCAGAAACGAGGAGATTAAAGATACATTACCCTTCCGCGGACTCCTATGTTCGATCCAAAGTCTTTCAGAATTATGGTTTTCTTGACATCCATTTTGACAGGATCTGAGTCTCCGAATCTATTGTATTTCGATCTCCTCATTTCTCGTGTCGGATTCACAATAGAGACATTTGGGGGCTGAGCCTCGACAACACTCCCCACTCGCCACACCAGCAAACCCCCATCATCCCCATGGCCTTTCTGCTTGCCCTCCAGGTCCAGCATCTGATCAGCCGCTGCACTTGCCCCATCCAGTTCTCCATGGTCAAGGTCTCCGAAGGCAAATACCGCGTGGGCGACTCCAGCACCCTCATCTTCGTCAGGGTGAGTCCGCCCCCCCATTGGAAAACAATACAAAAGTTTGGATCGCAATCACAAATCCCAGCATGTTGGCCAACAAGAAGGAAATGGTCATGAGGCCTAGGAGACTGGGAGTTGCAGTTTTCAGAACCAGGGAGAATGCTGGATTGAGATACAGCCGAGACGAGGGGTTGCTGTTAGAGCAACCATGCGAAAGTACTGATGTTTTGGAATCCAGCAGTCAGGGAGGTGAACTCTCAGCTAGTAATTGTAGCCGAGATGCCATGAGCTCATCCGAGGGAACAGTGGATTTGGATAAACATTTCCGACTGGCTCTGATTGGGGAGGGAGTCAGGTGAAGAAGAGCTGAGAGACTGTGATTGGGGGCGGAGCATGGGAAGCAAATGGTGTTAGATCTACGCTCTTCCCTCCACTGAAAGGCAATTAAAGTCCTAATTCAATACGTAGCCGGCTGAAAAGTTATCTACAAAGTCTTTTGAAAGCTCAAAGCAGAAAGCGGAGAATCTTCTCAAGCTTTTCTGTGTGCTCAGAGCGAGACAGACATAAATCAGCCAGGCTCATCCTGACTCCTCCAGCCTCCAGCGTCCGGAGTCCGGAGCCATCATAGATCAACATGGAACAAACTTTCTGTTCTGCGTACTGTGATGAAATTCTCTATATGTTTATACGTGTGATTTGCTACCAGAACGTAATCTATCACACTGCTCCCACTTCCTGACATATAGGCAAATTCGGCAAGTCTCTCAAATGTAGGGTCTCCATTTATTATGTTTAGTAGGCATGTCCAATTGATGAAAAAAATGTTTCAATTCTCATTTCTAAAGTAGGGGGCGCTGGCGCTTCGATATAGAAAGTATTTCCGATTTTTTCACCCAAAAATTTCGGATATTTCCGAAAATTTGTAATGATTCTAAATGTTTCTAAAATGGCGGACGTGCATGCGCAATCGCTACACACCGGGCTTGTATGGCAATCTTCCATGTGGACGCAGAGGACGTTAGCCCCCACCTTTGCGTCCATCGTGGAAGCTTCTGATTGGCCAGGGAGCGGCAGCCATGTCAGGCTGCGCTAAGCTCCCATTCAAGGTAGGTTGAAGAAATGAAAAAAAAAATTAAAATATTTTTTTAAAATATATTTAACAAAAATTTTTGGGGAAAAATATTAACGAAACATTAAGAGACCATTAGAGAATGGGCCAACAATGGTTCGAATTACATTGCTGGTTGAGCTGTGAGACAATGTCTCGGAATGCGTATCAAAAAGCGAGAACAATCCGAAATAAATCCGATATACGATTCAAAACGATTTTTTGGACATGTCTAATGAACACATCAATTAAAAGTTTAGCGTCTGAATTTGTGGAGATTAAAGCAACCTTGTCAGAAATTAAACACCATGGTGATGATAATGAATCAAGAATCGAGCAGTTTCAGAAATCTAAGTTTCTGAAAACTAAATTAATTGACTCTGAGAATCGTTTGAGGAGGAGAAATCGGCGTCTGAAAGGGGTGCCAGAGAATATTCTCGTGGGAGAAATAGGGAGAAGCGGGGTGCAGAAGTCCCACCTGACAATGGTTTCTCTTCTTGTTCCTTTAGATCCTGCGGAAACACGTCATGGTCCGAGTCGGTGGAGGATGGGATACGTTGGAGCACTATTTGGACAAACACGACCCCTGCCGCTGCACCTCCCTCTGTATGTCCATCATGCATAGAATTGATTGATTGATTGATTACGGACCGATCTTGCTTTTAATCCTGAAGGCAACCTCCCAGGTCCTGAACCAACACTCCAATCCCTACATCTAATCGATTGATCGGATACAGTCTTATCTTACCTTTAGTAGGGAAGGTGATCTAGATCAGGGGTCCCCAAACTTTTTAAGCCGAGGGCCGGTCCACAATCCTTCAGACTGTTGAGGGACCGAATTATCATTTGAAAAAAAAATACAAACAAATTCCGATGCACACTGCACATGTCTTATTTGTAGTGCAAAAACAACAACAACAATGAAAGAACAATACAATATTTAAAAATAAAAACAATTTTAGCCAACATACATTTATCAGGATTTCAATGGGAAGTTTGGGCCTGCTTCTGGCCAATGAGATAGTCCAGTTAATTTGGATTGTTGTTGTTGTTGTTGTGTGCCTTCAAGTCATCACAGACTTTGGGCGAGCCTGTCTAAAATTTATTCATTTATTATTTATTTATTTACTGCATTTATTTAGTACATTTGTATCACACTCTTCTCACCCCAAAGGGGACTCAGAGCAGCTTACAAATTATATGTACATACAATATATTATTGTATAGTTGCTGTGGCTTATGGGAATCCTTTGTTGGCCAGGTGGAATAGCAGTGAATAGCCTTGCAGTCTCGAAGCCTGGCCGTTTTCTGGAGTTGCTGGAGCTGTTTGTTGTATGAATGTAGAGGCATGGATGAGGGGTTGTGCTGCCAAGTTTAGTGTTTCTGGGATGTGTAGTTTTGTTGTTTTGTCCTAGGCCGGAACGCCATTACCCTTTTATATATATATAGATAGATTATTAGCATATCACAATATAAGCATTATATATTACTATATTGAACTATACCACTATACTGTAATAGTATTAGTAATATGTAATATATAATATACAATTAATATTATTATATGGTATTATTTTTAGTGTTATATTGTATTACATTATAATATTATTATCAATATTATATGTATATACTAGACATGTCCAAAAAATCGTTTTGAATCGTATATCGGAATTATTTCGGATTGTTCTCGCTTTTTGACACGCATTCCGAGACATTGTCTCACAGCGCAACCAGCAATGTAATTCGAACCATTGTTGGACCATTCTCTAATTGTCTCTTAATGTTTCGTTAATTCCCCCCCCCCAATTTTTTAAAAAATATATTTTAAAAAATATTTAATTTTTTTTTGTTTCTGCAACCTACCTTGAATGGGAGCTTAGCGCGGCCTAACATGGCTGCCGCTCCCCGGCCAATCAGAAGCTTCCACGATGGACGCAAAGGTGGGGGCTAACGTCCTCTGCGTCCACATGGAAGATGGCCATACAAGCCCGGTGTGTAGCGATTGCGCATGCGCGCCCGCCATTTTAGAAACATTTAGAATCATTACGAATTTTCAGAAATATCCGAAATTTTTGGGTGAAAAAATCGGAAATACTTTCTATATCAAAGCGCCAGTGCCCCCTACTTTAGAAACGAGAATTGAAACATTTTTTTCATTGATGCGCAATAAAAAAAATATATTAAATTTTTTTTGTGGGGGGGGAATTAACGAAACATTAAGAGACAATTAAAGAATGGGCCAACAATGGTTCGAATTACATTGCTGGTTGTGCTGTGAGACAATGTCTCGGAATGCGTATCAAAAAGCGAGAATAATCCGAAATAATTCTGATATACAATTCAAAACGATTTTTTTGGACATGTCTAATGTTCACTCCTGGAGATTTTTGACCACCAGCCACAACCTGCCATGATGCAGGACATCCCTGTCTTTTGCTGGTGATGAGATTGACGTTGATGTCCTTCAAAATCTCCAAGTAGAGGTAGTGATTGAGGATCCTCTCTGCAGCCCACAAACAGGCCTTGAGGAGGTCCAGTCCCCAGCGGACACTTGCCACGCCCGTCCAGCACGAGATCACGGCCCGACTGACCCCTCGGACGGACAACAAGCCCCATGCGCCCCAGCCCACGGCCCTCATCGTCAGCCGGTCACAAAGCCCGCTCCCTCCGGTGGAGTGGAGGACCTACGTTTCTCCAGGCCTGGGATCTGGGTGGAAGGTGGCCGCCGGACCTTCAGTGGACAGCGTTGGCCTTGATGACCACAAGAAAGTGACCAGTGGGTCCATCTCCCAAGAACACATCGGACCTCGGAGGGCTCCATCGTCTGGCAGGTGAGTCATTTACAACTGAAGCTGAGATGGTGGACTCCAACTCTGGTGCCCGTTGTCCATCTTCAACCAGCTTCAGGGTCCATCTTTAGCCAACTTTGGTGTCCATTGTCCATCTTTAATCAACCTCGTTGTCCATCTTTATCTAACTTTGACGTCTCTTGTCCTTCTTCAGTGGACTTTAGTGTCAGTTGTCCATCTTTAACCAATGTTGGTGTCCGTTGACGATCTTTAATCAACGTTGTTGTCCATCTTTAATCAAATTTGGTGCCTGTTGTTCATCTTTAACCAATGTTGGTGTCCGTTGACGATCTTTGATCAACGTTGTTGTCCATCTTTAATCAAATTTGGTGTCCGTTGTCCATTTTTAACCAATGTTGGTGTCCATTGACGATCTTTAATCAACGTTGTTGTCCATCTTTAATCAAATTTGGTGTCCGTTGTCCATTTTTAACCAATGTTGGTGTCCGTTGACGATCTTTAATCAACGTTGTTGTCCATCTTTAATCAAATTTGGTGCCTGTTGTTCATCTTTAACCAATGTTGGTGTCCGTTGACGATCTTTGATCAACGTTGTTGTCCATCTTTAATCAAATTTGGTGTCCGTTGTCCATTTTTAACCAATGTTGGTGTCCATTGACGATCTTTGATCAACGTTGTTGTCCATCTTTAATCAAATTTGGTGCCTGTTGTTCATCTTTAACCAATGTTGGTGTCCGTTGACGATCTTTGATCAACGTTGTTGTCCATCTTTAATCAAATTTGGTGCCCGTTGTCCATCTTTAACCAACGTTGGTGTCCGTTGACAATCTTTAATCAACATTGTCCATCTTTAATCGAATTTTGTGCCAGTTGTCCATCTTTAACTAATGTTGGTGTCCGTTGACGATCTTTAATCAACCTCGTTGTCCATCTTTATTCAAATTTGGTGCCTGTTGTCCATCTTCAACCAGCTTCAGCTTCCATCTTTAGCCAACTTTGGTGTCCATTGTCCATCTTTAATCAACCTTGTTGTCCATCTTTACCTAACCTTGACGTCTCTTGTCCTTCTTCAGTGGACTTTAGTGTCAGTTGTCCATCTTTAACCAATGTTGGTGTCCGTTGACGATCTTTAATCAACGTTGTTGTCCATCTTTAATCAAATTTGGTACCCGTTGTCCATCTTTAACCAATGTTGGTGTCCGTTGACGATCTTCAATCAACGTTGTTGTCCATCTTTAATCAAATTTGGTGCCCGTTGTCCATCTTTAACCAATGTTGGTGTCCGTTGACGATCTTTAATCAACGTTGTTGTCCATCTTTAATCAACTTTGGTGTCCATTGTCCATCTTTAACCAGCTTCAGCATCCATCTTTACCTAACATTGATGTCTCTTGTCCTTCTTCAGTGGACTTTAGTGTCCGTTGTCCATCTTTAACCAATGTTGGTGTCCGTTGATGATCTTTAATCAACGTTGTTGTCCATCTTTAATCAACTTTGGTGCCCGTTATCCATCTTTAATTGACTTTTGTGCCCATTGTCCATCTTTAATTGACTTTTGTGCCCATTGTCCATCTTTAATTGACTTTTGTGCCCGTTGTCCATCTTTAATCTCTTTCAGGATAAGGGAGCGGTCAACTACTCCATCCGGAAGGAGGACAACCGCAGAGGAAAGGCCTAGTTTGGAGCAACGTGGCCGAAGTGGGACATTTCAGATGGACAGACACCCGATGAAGGACTTGCCCATCTCCAGGTGGAGGTCGGAGAGCCTTCAGGCTGGTTTGGACCCTCAGATGGCCAAGAGTCCGGCAATGAGGGCAACCTCGTGGAGGCCTGCAACGCCTCAACCCAGTTTCCATAAAGATAGTTGTCCTTCAAGCCCAACGAAGCCTCTCCGGCCCTCCCACCCTCAAGATTCCGTAACACAGAGGTCAACTTCTCCGGTCAAAGCCCCAGTGACCAAAGGGAAGGTCAGTCAGACTTACTACAGGTCTCCGACGCCTAGTAAAAGCCCTCGTTGTTGTAGGAATGGAGTCCAAGGACCTAATGATGAAAAGGAAGAAGGGAAAACCAATCTGGTGGACGTATCTGGATGGAGGGCGGAGATGGATAGAAGGAAAGGTCAGCAAGGCCCTCAAAGAGGTGGCCAAAAGAGTTATGGGGGTATTATAGAGAAAGGATGTGTCTCTACGACTTTGATAGTAAACCCGGAGGAGGAACGTTCTCCGTACCAAAGTCTGGAGGAGGAAATCATGGCCAGCGTCAAGGAGATGGAGGACAACTTAGAAGGCAACGAGTTAAAGACTGGCAAAGCTCTGGGACCTGATGGCTTCCATTTGGAGCCTAAGCAGCTCTGTGTCAACGGGGAAAAAGTGCCTCGGAGCGGGGTCTATGTCCCCGAAAGAGGGGCAAGATGGCCGCTAGTTGGGGGACGCTATGAGGACGTGATCCGGGAACTCTCCGCAGCGTTGAACCACGGACAGGTAGAGACGGCGAGACCTTCAAAGGAAAGAAAATCCCCAAATATGGAGAACTTGGCCTCCGAAAACACCGAACCAAAGGTGGAAGAGGCCGCCTCGACTACTGCGAAAACCAAGCGGTCCCTCAAGAAGCCGCAGCGAGTGCCGTCCATTTACAAGCTCAAGCTGCGCCCCAAGGTCCGGCCGAGGAGGGACCACCGGCCGGAGAAGAGGCCCTCCAAGATCCCCCGGCCAGTGGGGCATCGCTACGGCCAGCGGACCGGTCAGCGGAAGGCCCTCGGCCCCAAAACCCCGGACCAGAGTGACCGCCGGGAGCAAAACCGTTCCGGGAATATCGAGAAAGATGGGGAGACGGGGCTCCCAAAGAGCAAGGAGACCTGGGTCTGACTTTCCACAGAAAGCGAGACCCTTTGACGGACATTTGGACCAGGAACCTCGCCGACCTGGATTAAGGAAAAAGGCGCTGTGTTAATAAATAAATAATAAATAATTTCAGAATAAGTAATGACAATAATAAATACAGAATAAATAATATAATAATATTCAGTAATTAATCTTCTTTCTACTACGCTATTTTACTAATGGAGGGGTAAACATGGGGGCTCGTCCGGGATAATCAATCATTATCGATCATTTATTTATACATACATATATATATATACATATATATATATCGAGCATATATATATTGATCATATATATATATATATATATATAGTTAATTCATCTTCTTTCTACTCTGCTATTTTCCCAACGGGGGCTCGTTAGGGATAATCAATCATTATCGATCATTTTATATATATATATATATATATATATATATATATATATATATATATATCGATCTCATATATATATGTATATATCTCAAATATATATATATATATATATATATATTTAATTCATCTTCTTTCTACTCTGCTATTTTCCCAACGGAGGGGTAAACACTGGGGGCTCGTCAGGGATAATCGATCATTATCGATCATATATATATATATATATATATATATATATATATATATATAGATCATATTTATATATTTATATTTATATTTAATTCATCTTCTTTCTACTCTGCTATTTTCCCAACGGAGGGGTAAGCACTGGGGGCTCGTCCGGGATATTCGATCATTATCGATAATTTATATATCGATCATATATATATATATATATATATATATATAATATATGTATGTATGTATGTATGTATATATCTCATATATATATATATATATATTTAATTCATCTTCTTTCTACTCTGCTATTTTCCCAACGGAGGGGTAAACACTCGTTCAGGATCATCGATAATCTATATCTATATCTATATATCTATTATCTATATATATATACAATAATAAAAGTCAATGTTTGTATGCGGGTATGTATGTGTGTATGTATGGGAGTATGTGCCAGCTTTCTGATTGGCCGCCACTTACACGGACAACTACGACCGCCCCGAATGACGGATCTGGACAAAACTCAACACACTTAATCCCCATGATGCACTTTACGCCCTGGTGCCGTTTGCAGGACGATGGACCATGGGTGATGGGATTTGTAGTACTTTCAATAGCTTCCACTCCCACAGACCACTGCGACGCCCACCAGTGACAGAACTAGACCAAACTTGGCAGACAGAACTCCCATGGCCCACTTTACGCCCTGGTGCTGTTTGCAGGACGATGGACCATGGGTGATGGGATTTGTAGTACCTTCACTCACTTCTTGAGACCACTGCAACTACCAGGAATGACAGAATTGAACCAAACTTGACACACATATCTCATATGACACACGTTACATGCTGCATCAGTTTGGGGGAGTATGGACCACAGATGATGGGATTTGTAGTACTTTGAATCCCTTCAACTCCCACAGACCACTGTGACGCCCACCTGTGACAGAACTGGACCAAACTTGGCACACATACCCCCCATGACCCAATTTATGTCCCGGTACAGTTTGAGGGAGGACATACCAAGGATTATGGGACTTGCAGTAGCTTCACTCACTTCCCGAGACCACTGCAACTGCCACAAATGACTCATCAAGTCCAAACTTGGAACACAGAGCACCCATGACCCACTCTTTACCCTGGTGAAGTTTGGAGGACGATGGACCATGGACGATGGGAATTGCAATACCTTCGCTCACTTCCTGATAACATTGCAATCTCCACCAATGCCTGAAAAACACCAAATTTGGAACATAAAGCCCCCATGTCTTACTCTACACCTGGGTGTTGTTTGGAGGAGGGTGGACCATGGACGATGGGACTTGCAATACCTTCACTGGCTTCCTGAGAGCACTGCGACTCTTATCAATGACGCATCAGTACCAAACTTAGGACACAGAGGCCCCATGACCCATTCTACATCCTGGTGTGGTTTGGAAGAGTTTGGACCATGGATGATGGGACTTGCAGTAGCTTCACTCACTTCCTGGGACCACTACAATTCCCACCAATGTCTGATCAAGACCAAACTTGACACATACAGTCCCCATGACCCACTCTACATCCTGGTGTGGTTTGGACCATGGATGATGGGACTTGCAGTAGCTTTTCTCACTTCCTGAGACCACTACAATTCCCACCAATGTCTGATCAAGACCAAACTTGACACATACAGTCCCCATGAACTACTCTACATCCTGGCACTGTTTGGAGGAGGGTGGACCATGGACGATGGGACTTGCAATACCATCACTGGCTTCCTGAGAGCACTGCGACTCTCATCAATGACGCATCAGTACCAAACTTAGGACACAGAGGCCCCATGACCCACTCTACATCCTGGTGTGGTTTGGACCATGGATGATGGGACTTGCAGTAGCTTCACTCACTTCCTGAGACCACTACAATTCCCACCAATGTCTGATGAAGACCAAACTTGACACATACAGTCCCCATGACCCACTCTACATCCTGGTGTGGTTTGGACCATGGATGATGGGACTTGCAGTAGCTTCACTCACTTCCTGAGACCACTACAATTCCCACCAATGTCTGATCAAGACCAAACTTGACACATACAGTCCCCATGACCCACTCTACATCCTGGTGTGGTTTGGACCATGGATGATGGGACTTGCAGTAGCTTCACTCACTTCCTGAGACCACTACAATTCCCACCAATGTCTGATCAAGACCAAACTTGACACATACAGTCCCCATGACCCACTCTACATCCTGGTGTGGTTTGGACCATGGATGATGGGACTTGCAGTAGCTTCACTCACTTCCTGAGACCACTACAATTCCCACCAATGTCTGATCAAGACCAAACTTGACACATACAGTCCCCATGACCCACTCTACATCCTGGTGTGGTTTGGACCATGGATGATGGGACTTGCAGTAGCTTCACTCACTTCCTGAGACCACTACAATTCCCACCAATGTCTAATCAAGACCAAACTTGACACATACAGTCCCCATGACCCACTCTACATCCTGGTGTGGTTTGGACCATGGATGATGGGACTTGCAGTAGCTTCACTCACTTCCTGAGACCACTACAATTCCCACCAATGTCTGATCAAGACCAAACTTGACACATACAGTCCCCATGACCCACTCTACATCCTGGTGTGGTTTGGACCATGGATGATGGGACTTGCAGTAGCTTTTCTCACTTCCTGAGACCACTACAATTCCCACCAATGTCTGATCAAGACCAAACTTGACACATACAGTCCCCATGACCCACTCTACATCCTGGTGTGGTTTGGACCATGGATGATGGGACTTGCAGTAGCTTCACTCACTTCCTGAGACCACTACAATTCCCACCAATGTCTGATCAAGACCAAACTTGACACATACAGTCCCCATGAACTACTCTACATCCTGGCGCTGTTTGGAGTGGGATGGACCATGGATGATGGGACTTGCATATGGGAGTTGTAGTTCACCCGCAGCCACTGAACCCAGCTGACATTGGATCTAGACTACATTTGGAACACAAATGACCCAGGCACCGCCGGGTACCCAAGCTAGTTAATAATAAAATCATATATATAAATCTGGGGATGATGGGGGTGATGCATAAAAGGAAACCCCAATTGCCGCCAATCCATCAACAGGAAGCCAAAAGCAAAACTAGTCACTCGCTTTATTCTCTTTTTTTTTTGGAATCACCAGAAAATAATTCATCTATTAGTTTTAAATACAAGTTTGACCAGCCGGTCGGAAAGTTTCCTTCTCGAAGGGACAGAAATCCAAAAGGAAGGAAATCAATGGAAACGGCCCAGAAAAAGCTAGATTTCTAGAGACAAGAAGTTACTTTTTCTCTCAATAGAAGGACCTGACTGCATCTCCCTGAAAGAAAGAGAAAAAAACCCCAATTTTTAGAAACAGAAAGACCTGCTGAGATGATATTAAATCAATAGAATAATAATAATGCAGAATAAATAATATTAAAATAATAATTGAATAGTAAAATAAATAGAAATAAAATAATATAAAAATGACAATAATAAGTAAGAAATATAGAAAAAAATAAGGGAAAAAACCCCAATTTTTAGGACAGAAAGACCTGCTGAATAGAATAATAATAATAATAATAATACAGAATAAATAACATTAAAATAATAATTGAATAGTAAAATAAATAGAAATAAAATAATATAAACAAATGACAATAATAAGTAATAAATATAGAAAAAATAAGAAAAAAACCCCCAATTTTTAGGACAGAAAGACCTGCTGAGATGATATAAAATCAATAGAATAATAATAATAATGCAGAATAAATAATATTAAAATAATAATTGAATATTAAAATAAATAGAAATAAAATAATATAAACAAATGACAATAATAAAGAATAAATAATAATATGATAGATAAATAATAATAATACTAAATAAGTAATAATATAACATACTATAAATAGCAATGATAAACAATAATAATATAAAATAATGTAAATAATCATAAATGCAGAATAATATTAAAATAAATAATAATAGATAATAGATAATAATATAAAATAATATAAACAAATGACAATAATAAATAATAAATATAGAAAAAATAATATGATAGATACATAATAAGTAATAATACTAGATAAGTAATAATTTAACATACTATGAATAACAATGATACACAATAATAATATAAAATAATATAAATTGATGACAAGAATAAATAATCATAAATGCAGAATAATATTAAAATAAATAATAATAATAGATAAGTAATGAAATAACTTATAATAATAATAAATACAGAATAATAGATAACAACAACAACAATAATTATAGGAGGTGGAGGGAAATCCTTCTCCAAGGGGTTAGTAAAGACTTCAAAGAATAATAAATAATAATAAAATCCGAATCAATAATAACAATAATGAATACAGAATAAGTAATAAATAATAATATAATAATTGACAATTGATAATAAAATATTATAAAATAACATGAATAATAAGAATAAAATAAAGATACAAGATAATATAAAAATATAAATAACACAAAATAAATGCCATAAAATATAAATACAAAATGAATGAATATAAAAGCATAAATAATGCTAAATAAATAATGTAAGTAATATAAAATCATATAAGTAAGAAATAATAACTACGTTATTATTATTATTAATGCAAAATCTCAGGAAGAATCATTTTCATGGATGGGTTTGTTTTGCACTCAGGTCCCCTCTATGAGATATATGGTGTGATATCTCTTTCCAAACAGAAAAGGTTGGGCGTTTTCCCCCGAACCTTCCTCCCTGACGGCCCTTTCGATGTAATTTTATTAAAGTAACTTTATTCAAAGTCCAAAAAGAGGGGCGTTTATTGCCATCCCGGGAGAGTAAAAGCGGGCGATCCATTCCGGGTTTTCAAGGCGCTCCCCAAAGTATTTCGGAGCCTTCGGAGCTGGAGCCAAAACCCGGAGCGGATCCTCTGAATCCTTCTCCGGATGCAACGGCGGAGCTGAATCGGTCCCTGGAAACTCCCAGAAATGAAGCATCACCCCCAAGGTTTCCCCTCTTAAAGCAACCCAATGGAGGTCCTTCGCCTTCCGGTCCGGATCCAGTTCTCCAAAAAAAGGTGTGGAAGTGGGTGAGGAAACGTCTTGGAAGCACGACAAAGTACAATTGAAGCGGAAGGAGCAAGAAACCCAACTGGGAGGCCCCTTTCCATCAGCAGCCGCTTCATGGGAGCGTTAACTAACCCAAACGGCATGACAACAAGTCGATAGGTTCCCCATCCACCCAGGACGGTTCAAGCAGCTGCTTCGTGGAAATGGAAGCAACCAAATAGAATCAAAGAAAATCAAGATGGCTTCCTTCCTTCCTTCCTTCTTTCCTTCTGCTTCACTGAGATGGAAAGAAACATCCACCCAAGACGGTTCAAGCAGCTGCTTCGTGGAAATGGAAGCAACCAAATAGAACTGAAGAAAATCAAGATGGCAGGCCGCTTGCTTCCTTGCTTCCTTCCTTCCTTCCTTCCTTCCTTCCTTCCTTCCTTCCTTCTGCTTCGCTGAGATTGAAAGAAAACAAATGCAACCAGATCAAGACAACAGAGCCTTTCCAAGACTGCTGAAGCAGCTACTTCGTGGAGACGGCAAGAAAACAAATGGGAATGTGATTGAGCCGAGGTGGTAGATTTCCTTTCTTACAAGATCATTGAAGCAGCTGCTTTGCTGAGACGCCAAGGAAACAAATGGAACCAGATCGAAACAACAGAGCCCTTCCAAGACTGTCGCGGCAGCTGCTTCGTGGAGATGGCAAGAAAACAAATGGGAATCAGATCAAGCCAAAGTGGTAGACTTCCTTCCTTCCAAGACTGTCAAAGTAGCTGCTTCACAGTGAGCGTAGCAAACCAAATAAAATCAGATCAAGATAACAGAGTCTTTCCAAGACCGTTGCAGCGGCTGCTTTGTGGAGATCGTAACAAACCAAACTCAGATGGTAGTAGCTTTCCTTCCAAGATCATTCGCAGTGGGAATCAAAACAAGACGGTGGATTCCATCCTTCTTCCAAGACCATTGAAGCAATGTGTTGTCGAAGGCTTTCATGGCCGGGATCACAGGGTTGTTGTATGTTTTCCGGGCTGTATGGCCATGTCCCAGAAGTATTCTCTCCTGACGTTTCGCCCACATCTATGGCAGGCATCCTCAGAGGTTGTGAGGTATGGAGGAACAGTTGAAGCAGATGCTTCATGGATTGGGTAACAAACCAAACGGAATAAGATCAAGATAACAGAGCCTTTCCAAGACCATTGAAGCGGCTGCTTAGTGGAGAGGGTAAGAAAACCGACTGCAATGTAAACAAGAGGGTCGGTCGATTCCATCCGTCTTTCAAGAACGTTGAAGCAGCTGCTTCGTGGATTGGGTAACAAACCAAATGGAAACAGATCAAGATAACGGAGTCTTTCCAAGACCGTTGAAGCAGCTGCTTCGTGGAGACCGCAAGAAAACAAATTGGGAGTCAGAGCAAGCCAAGATGGTAGACTTCTTCCTTCCTTCCAAGATGGTTGACAGGGCTGCTTCGTGGAGCGGGTAAACAAACCAAATGGATGAGATCAAGATAACAGAGCCTTTCCTTAGACCATTGAAGCAGCTGCTTCGTGGAGAGGGTAACAAACCCGACTGCAATGTAAACAAGAGGGTTGGTCGATCCCATCCTTCTTTCAAGGGCCGATCCCATCCTGTTTCGTGGAGGCAGTGTCCATGATGCCCCCCCGGACGCGGGGCCCCTTTGGCACCCCCCCTGGGTCACATGAGTGCGCAGCGGTTCCTGCGCAGGGCGCCCTGGAAGCGGATGGCGGTGTGGAGGTGCTTGCAGCGGGGGCAGCCGGCGCTCTTGAGCAGCTCGCTGAAGAGCATCAGCACGTGCCAGTTGTACTTGGCCGAGCACTCGATGTAGCCGCACTTCCAGGTCTTCTTCACCAGGTTGGAGACGTTCCAGCGCGGGATCACACGCCCCCGCTGCAGGTCGCGCTTGTTGCCCACCACCAGGATCGGGGCCTCCGAGGTGCCAATCACCCTGCAGCCACCAAGCAGAGAAAAGAAGGAAAGGGTCAGGGATAATAATTATTATCTACAATAATAATAATAGCAATAATAATAGTAATTATCTACAATAATAATAATAATAATAATAATAATAATATACTATAATAATAGTAATTATCTACAATAATAATAATAATAGCAATAGCAATAATAAAAATAATAATAACGAATGGCACTGAAGGACAAAAAACCAGTACAAAAAAACCGCACTACAAACTAGAGCAGAACCAGTGCAAGAAAACCGCACTACAAACTAGAGCAGGATCAGTACAAGAAAACCGCACTACAAACTAGAGCAGAACCAGTACAAGAAAACCGCACTACAAACTAGAGCAGAACCAGTACAAGAAAACCGCACTACAAACTAGAGCTGACAGCTGGCACCACAAAACATTGCATGGAAAGTTCCTTGACAAAATTGAAGGAAAAGCTGATCAGGAGAAGACCTGGCTCTGGCTCACAAATGGGACCCTGAAGAAGGAGACAGAAGGCCTGATCCTTGCAGCCCAGGAGCAAGACATCAGAACAAATGCAATCAAGGCCAAGATCGAAAAATCAGCTGATGACCCAAAATGCAGACCGTGCAAGGAAACCGACGAAACCATTGATCATATCCTCAGCTGCTGTAAGAAAATCGCACAGACTACAAACAGAGGCACAACTATGTGGCCCAAATGATCCATTGGAACTTATGCCTCACGTACCACCTCCCAGCAGCAAAGAACTGGTGGGATCACAAACCTGCAAAAATATTGGAAAATGAGCACGCAAAGATACTGTGGGACTTCCGAATCCACACTGACAAAGTTCTGGAACACAACACACCAGACATCACAGTTGTAGAAAAGAAAAAGGTTTGGATCATTAATGTTGCCATCCCAGGTGAAAAACAACAGGAAAAACTCAGCCGCTCTCAGGACCTCAAGACTGAACTGCAAAGACTCTGGCAGAAACCAGTGCAGGTGGTCCCGGTGGTGATGGGCACATTGGGTGCCGTGCCAAAAGATCTCAGCCGGCATTTGGAAACAATAGACATTGACAAAATCACCATCTGCCAACTGCAAAAGGCCACCTGACTGGGATCGCAATCTGAAAATACATCACACAGTCCTAGACACTTGGGAAGTGTTCGACTTGTGGTTTTGTGATACGAAATCCAGCATGTCTGTCTTGTTTGCTGTGTCATACAACGTCATTGTGTCAATAATAATAATAATAATAATAATAATAATAATAATAGCCGACTTATAGTCATTGGCGCAGAGGCCAGCAATGAGGTGTCCAGCAACTCTGTGAGTGTGATACGAAATCCAGCATGTCTATCTTGTTTGCTGTGTCATACAACGTCATTCTGTCAATAATAATAATAATAATAATAATAATAATAATAATAATAATAGCCGACTTAGATATAGTCATTGGCACAGAGGCCAGTAATGAGGTGTCCAGCAACTCTGTGAGTGTGATACGAAATCCAGCATGTCTATCTTGTTTGCTGTGTCATACAACGTCATTCTGTCAATAATAATAATAATAATAGCCGACTTAGATATAGTCATTGGCACAGAGGCCAGTAATGAGGTGTCCAGCAACTCTGTGAGTGTGATACGAAATCCAGCATGTCTATCTTGTTTGCTGTGTCATACAACGTCATTGTGTCAATAATAATAATAATAATAGTAATAGCCGACTTAGATATAGTCATTGGCGCAGAGGCCAGCAATGAGGTGTCCATCAACTCTGTGAGTGTGATACGAAATCCAGCATGTCTATCTTGTTTGCTGTGTCATAATAAAGTAATTATCTACAATAATCATAGCAATAATAATAATAATAATAATAATAATAATAATAACAAATGGCCCCGAAGGATCCCAGTGGTCCCATACCTGGTCTCCAGGATCTGCTGCCGGATGGTCTTGACGTACTCGAAGCTGTCGAAGCAGCAGATGTCATAGACCAAGATGTAGGCGTGGACGCTCCGGAGGCCCCGGCAGCAGACGTCCGCCCACTCCTAAGGGACAGACGGACAGAGAGAGAGGTCACCTGGGGTCACGCTCAGGCCGGGGTCGGGGTCCCCCACCATGCCGTAGCCCTCTTCGCCTTCCTGGGTCAAGAGCTCGAGTTCATCTCATCCATCCATTCAACAAACTCTATCCCTATCTATCCATCCATCTATCCATCTCCATCTCTATCTATTGATCAATCAATCTATATATATGGATTTATCTCCATCCATCCATCCATCCATCCATCTCTATCCCTATCCACCCATCCATCCATCATCACCATCTCCATCCATCCATCCATCTCCATAATCTCCATCTCTGTCTCCGTCTTCATCACCATCTCCATCTCCATCATCATCTCCATCTCCATCCCTATCTATCAATCTCCATCTCCATCAACATCCCCATCACTATCACTATTTCCATCCCATCTCTATCCCTATCTATCCATCACCATCACCACTACTACCATCACCATCTCCATCCCATCTCTATCCCTATCCATCCATCACCATTACCATCACCACCACCACCTCCATCACCATCTCCATATCCATCCCTATCTATCTATCTATCTATCTATCTATCTATCTATCTATCTATCTATCCATCACCATCACCATCACCACCACCACTACCTCCATCACCATCTCCACCTCTATCCCTATGTATCCATCTCCATCTCCACCCCCATCTCCATCTCCATTTCTACCTCCATCACCATCTCCACCTCTATCCCTATCTATCCATCTCCATCTCCACCCCCATCTGCATCTCCATCTCCATTTCTACCTCCATCACCATCTCCACCTCTATCCCTATCTATCCATCTCCATCTCCACCCCCATCTCCATCTCCATCTCCATCTCCATTTCTACCTCCATCACCATCTCCACCTCTATCCCTATCTATCCATCTCCATCTCCACCCCGATCCACACCCCATCTCCATCATCTCCACCTCTATCTATCCATCCATCACCACCACCACCACCACCACCATCACCATCACCACCACCACCTCCATCCCCATCCCGAACCCCATCTCCATCCCCACCACCACCACCACCACCTCCATCCCCATCCCCAACCCCATCTCCATCTCCATCTCCATCTCCATCTCTATCTATCCATCTCCACCTCCACCACCTCCACCTCCACCTCCACCTCCACCGCCATCTCCACCCCATCTCCATCTCCATCTCCCTCTATTCCCACCCCTTTGAGCCCAGCGGCTCCCATTCCCTCTCTTCTGGAGCCCACTGGCCACCCACCTGGAGGGTGTTGACGGGGAAGGCGGCGATGGGTGGGCAGTCGAGGATCTGCAGGTCGTGGACGTGGCCGTTGATGACCACGGCGGGCAGGTAGAGGCGCCGGGCCTTGGTGGGGGCGCAGGGGGCCTCGCTGAACTCGTTGTAGAGGAACTGCCGGACCAGGGCCGTCTTGCCCACCCCTTGCGCGCCCAGCACCGCCACCTTCAGCGTCGTGGTCGTCACCATGCCGGGCAGCCCCGCCCTGGCCTTCCTCTTCCTCCTCTTCCTCCCCTTCTTCCTCTTCCTCTTCCTCCTCCTCCTCTTCCTCGTCTTCCTCGGCCCGGACCGCTGCCTTTCCGCTGCCCAGGAGGCCTCCGGGCTGCATATTCCGGCAGCTGTGGGCTCAGCCAGAGCCGGGAACCATCGCCTTGCGGGGCAGGCCCCTCACTGCAACCAAGGAGGACAGGGTCACAGCACTACAAATCCCAGCATCCCCCCATACACACATCTGGACAACAGCAAGCCAAGAAGGAGGGTCAATGGAAGGTAGATCATTGGTTGACCACCAATGATCAGAATGGACGAGATGGAGGAGATATCTCTTCCATAGCTTGGTCAAGCAATGCTTAGGCACTACAAATCCCATCATCTCCTTATGGAGTAGGCCCTTCACCACAAGAGGAAGCCAAGAAGGAGGGTCAATGGAGGGTAGAGAAGACCACCAATGATCGGAATGGATGAGATGAGATGGAGGAGGCATCTCCCAATGATCGGAATGGACGAGATGGAGATATCTCTTCCATAGCTTGGTCAAGCAATGCTTTGGCACTACAAATCCCATCATCTCCTCATGGAGTAGGCCCTTCACCACGAGAGGAAGCCAAGAAGGGGGGTCAATGGAGGGTAGAGAAGACCACCAATGATCGGAATGGATGAGATGAGATGGAGGAGGCATCTCCCAATGATCAGAATGGATGAGATGGAGATATCTCTTCCATAGCTTGGTCAAGCAGTGCTTTGGCACTATAAATCCCATCATCTCCTTATGGAGTAGGCCCTTCACCACAAGAGGAAGCCAAGAAGGAGGGTCAATGGAGGGTAGAGAAGACCACCAATGATCGAAATGGATGAGATGGAGGAGATATCTCTTTCATAGCTTGGTCAAGCAAGGCTTTGGCACTACAAATCCCATCATCTCCTTATGGAGTAGGCCCTTCACCACGAGAGGAAGCCAAGAAGGATCGTCAATGGAGGGTAGAGAAGACCACCAATGATCGGAATGGACGAGATGGAGATATCTCTTCCATAGCTTAGTCAAACAATACTTGGGCACTACAAATCCCATAATCTCCTTATGGAGTAGGCCCTTCACCATGAGAGGAAGCCAAGAAGGAGGGTCAATGGAGGGTGGAGAAGACCACCAATGATCGAAATGGATGAGATGAGATGGAGGAGGCATCTCCCAAGGATTGGAATGGATGAGATGGAGGAGATATCTCTTCCATAGCTTGGTCAAGCAAGGCTTTGGCACTACAAATCCCATCATCTCCTTATGGAGTAGGCCCTTCACCACAAGAGGAAGCCAAGAAGGAGGGTCAATGGAGGGTAGAGAAGACCACCAATGATTGGAATGGACGAGATGGAGGAGATATCTCACCAAGCAATGCTTTTTGGTACTACAAATCCCATCATCCCCAAGTGTGGGGTCATTTCCTTGCGAGGTTGATATTATTATTATTTTCTGGGGTGCATTGGCTCCAAATATCAACCTTATTATTATTATTATTATTATTATTATTATTATTATTATTATTATTATTATTATTTTCTGGGGTGCATTGGCTCCAAATATCAACCTCCTTATTATTATTATTATTATTATTATTATTATTATTATTATTATTATTATAATTATAAAATGATGATGCTGGAGATGATGGATGGACGGATGGATGGTGATGATGATGGTGATGATGGTAATGATGGTGATGGTGATGATGGTAATGATGGTAATAATGATGATGATGGTGATGATGGGAATGATAGTGATGATGGTAATGATGGTGATGGTGATGATGGTAATGATGATGCTGGAGATGATGAATGGAGGGATGGATGATGGTGATGATGGTGATGATGGTAATGATGATGATGATGGTGATGATGGTAATGATGGTGATGATGATGCTGGTGATATGATGGTTATGGTGATGATGGTGATGGTGATGCTGGTGATATGATGGTTATGGTTATGGTGATGGTGGTGATGATGATGATGGTGCTGATGATGATGGTGCTGATGCTGGTGATGGTGATATGATGGTTATGGTGATGATGATGCTGGTGATGGTGCTGATGATGGTGATGCTGGTGATATGATGGTTATGGTGATGATGGTGATGCTGGTGATATGATGGTTATGGTGATGGTTATGGTGATGATGGTGATGGTGATGCTGGTGATATGATGGTTATGGTTATGGTGATGGTGGTGATGATGATGATGGTGCTGATGATGGTGATGCTGATGCTGGTGATGGTGATATGATGGTTATGGGGATGATGATGCTGGTGATGGTGCTGATGATGGTGATGCTGGTGATATGATGGTTATGGTGATGATGGTGATGCTGGTGATATGATGGTTATGGTGATGGTTATGGTGATTATGGTGATGATGATGCTGGTGATATGATGGTTATGGTTATGGTGCTGATGATGATGGTGCTGATGCTGGTGATGGTGATATGATGGTTATGGTGATGATGATGCTGGTGATGGTGCTGATGATGGTGATGCTGGTGATATGATGGTTATGGTGATGGTTATGGTGATGATGGTGATGGTGATGCTGGTGATATGATGGTTATGGTTATGGTGATGGTGGTGATGATGATGATGGTGCTGATGATGGTGATGCTGATGCTGGTGATGGTGATATGATGGTTATGGTGATGATGATGCTGGTGATGGTGCTGATGATGGTGATGCTGGTGATATGATGGTTATGGTGATGATGGTGATGCTGGTGATATGATGGTTATGGTGATGGTTATGGTGATTATGGTGATGATGATGCTGGTGATATGATGGTTATGGTTATGGTGCTGATGATGATGGTGCTGATGCTGGTGATGGTGATATGATGGTTATGGTGATGATGATGCTGGTGATGGTGCTGATGATGGTGATGCTGGTGATATGATGGTTATGGTGATGATGGTGATGCTGGTGATATGATGGTTATGGTGATGGTTATGGTGATGATGGTGATGGTGATGCTGGTGATATGATGGTTATGGTTATGGTGATGGTGGTGATGATGATGATGGTGCTGATGATGATGGTGCTGATGCTGGTGATGGTGATATGATGGTTATGGTGATGATGATGCTGGTGATGGTGCTGATGATGGTGATGCTGGTGATATGATGGTTATGGTGATGATGGTGATGCTGGTGATATGATGGTTATGGTGATGGTTATGGTGATTATGGTGATGATGATGCTGGTGATATGATGGTTATGGTTATGGTGCTGATGATGATGGTGCTGATGCTGGTGATGGTGATATGATGGTTATGGTGATGATGATGCTGGTGATGGTGCTGATGATGGTGATGCTGGTGATATGATGGTTATGGTGATGGTTATGGTGATGATGGTGATGGTGATGCTGGTGATATGATGGTTATGGTTATGGTGATGGTGGTGATGATGATGATGGTGCTGATGATGGTGATGCTGATGCTGGTGATGGTGATATGATGGTTATGGTGATGATGATGCTGGTGATGGTGCTGATGATGGTGATGCTGGTGATATGATGGTTATGGTGATGATGGTGATGCTGGTGATATGATGGTTATGGTGATGGTTATGGTGATTATGGTGATGATGATGCTGGTGATATGATGGTTATGGTTATGGTGCTGATGATGATGGTGCTGATGCTGGTGATGGTGATATGATGGTTATGGTGATGATGATGCTGGTGATGGTGCTGATGATGGTGATGCTGGTGATATGATGGTTATGGTGATGATGGTGATGCTGGTGATATGATGGTTATGGTGATGGTTATGGTGATGATGGTGATGGTGATGCTGGTGATATGATGGTTATGGTTATGGTGATGGTGGTGATGATGATGATGGTGCTGATGATGATGGTGCTGATGCTGGTGATGGTGATATGATGGTTATGGTGATGATGATGCTGGTGATGGTGCTGATGATGGTGATGCTGGTGATATGATGGTTATGGTGATGATGGTGATGCTGGTGATACGATGGTTATGGTGATGATGGTGATGCTGGTGATATGATGGTTATGGTGATGATGGTGATGCTGGTGATATGATGGTTATGGTGATGGTTATGGTGATGATGGTGATGATGATGCTGGTGATATGATGGTTATGGTTATGGTGATGATGATGATGGTGCTGATGCTGGTGATGGTGATATGATGGTTATGGTGATGATGATGCTGGTGATGGTGCTGATGATGGTGATGCTGGTGATATGATGGTTATGGTGATGATGGTGATGCTGGTGATACGATGGTTATGGTGATGATGGTGATGCTGGTGATATGATGGTTATGGTGATGATGGTGATGCTGGTGATATGATGGTTATGGTGATGGTTATGGTGATTATGGTGATGATGATGCTGGTGATATGATGGTTATGGTTATGGTGCTGATGATGATGGTGCTGATGCTGGTGATGGTGATATGATGGTTATGGTGATGATGATGCTGGTGATGGTGCTGATGATGGTGATGCTGGTGATATGATGGTTATGGTGATGATGGTGATGCTGGTGATATGATGGTTATGGTGATGGTTATGGTGATGATGGTGATGGTGATGCTGGTGATATGATGGTTATGGTTATGGTGATGGTGGTGATGATGATGATGGTGCTGATGATGATGGTGCTGATGCTGGTGATGGTGATATGATGGTTATGGTGATGATGATGCTGGTGATGGTGCTGATGATGGTGATGCTGGTGATATGATGGTTATGGTGATGATGGTGATGCTGGTGATACGATGGTTATGGTGATGATGGTGATGCTGGTGATATGATGGTTATGGTGATGGTTATGGTGATGATGGTGATGATGATGCTGGTGATATGATGGTTATGGTTATGGTGCTGATGATGATGGTGCTGATGCTGGTGATGGTGATATGATGGTTATGGTGATGATGATGCTGGTGATGGTGCTGATGATGGTGATGCTGGTGATATGATGGTTATGGTGATGATGGTGATGCTGGTGATATGATGGTTATGGTGATGGTTATGGTGATGATGGTGATGGTGATGCTGGTGATATGATGGTTATGGTTATGGTGATGGTGGTGATGATGATGATGGTGCTGATGATGATGGTGCTGATGCTGGTGATGGTGATATGATGGTTATGGTGATGATGATGCTGGTGATGGTGCTGATGATGGTGATGCTGGTGATATGATGGTTATGGTGATGATGGTGATGCTGGTGATACGATGGTTATGGTGATGATGGTGATGCTGGTGATATGATGGTTATGGTGATGGTTATGGTGATGATGGTGATGATGATGCTGGTGATATGATGGTTATGGTTATGGTGATGATGATGGTGCTGCTTATGATGGTGCTGATGCTGGTAATATGATGGTTATGGCAATGCTGGTGATGCTGGTGATATGATGGTTATGGTTATGGTGATGGTGGTGATGATG
>NW_026943818.1:29137710-29200210 GCF_035594765.1 Anolis carolinensis
AAGGAAGGAAGGAAGGAAGGAAGGAAGGAAGGATGGATAGATAGATAGAGGATGGTTAGATAGATACGAAGACTAGATAGAGGATGGATAGATAGGATGGATGGATCGGATGGGGAGAGAAGGAAGGGTGGATAGATAGATAATAGATAGATAGATAGAATGGATGGATAGAAGATGGAGAGATAGGAAGGATGGATGAATAGGACGGATGGATGGATAGGAAGCATAGATACATAGAGGATGGGTAGAGGATGGACGCAGCAGCGACAAAGGTCAAGACCTTTGTGGGTTGGTTCCTGTGGGTTCTCCTACTCCATGCCTGGGTTCGATCCCAGCTTCTGATCCATCCATCCATCGATGGATATCCTTGGTGCCTCCAGGGTTTGGTTTCTCCCAATCTTCATATTTCCATCCACTTGTCCCATCTTTGACCCTTCCTTCCTGTCCATTTCTGAATTTAGCACTTGGCTTACCCACTATTGCAACCTCATTGTTTTTCCTTCGATGTTTTAATACTACGTTTCTGTTTTTTTCGGTTATTGTGTATATATTATTATTGGTTTTTGTTATTGTATTTTGATGTTTCGTATTTTGTTATTGTTTTGTATCTGATTTTGCTGTAAGCTGCCCCGAGATGGAGGCGGGATATAAATAAACTTCAGTTCCATCAATTCTATTTATCCTGTCTGTCTACCCATCCATCCTCTTTCTATCCTTCCTATCTATCTATCTTCCACCTTCTTTCCTTTGTATCTATCCATCCATCCATCCATCCATTCCCTCTCTATCCATCCATCCATCCATCCTTCCTATCTATCCATCCTCTTACTATCTATCAATCATCTACCCATCCATCCAAACTATCTATCCATCCATCCATCCTATCCATCCATCCTTCCTATCTATCCTTTGTATCTATCCATCCATCCATCCATTCCCTCTCTATCCATCCATCCATCCTTCCTATCTATCCATCCTCTTTCTATCTATCAATCATCTATCCATCCATCCAAACTATCTATCCATCCATCCATCCTTCCTATCTATTCATCCTCTATCTAGACTTCGTATCTATCTAACCATCTTCTATCCATCCATCCATCCATCCATCCAATCTATCCATTCAATCTATCCATCCATTCCATTTGTCCATCTATCCATCATTCCTATCTATTCCTCCTCTTCTATCTATCCTTCATATCTATCCATCCATTCTATCTATCTCTCTATCCATCCATCCTCTATGTATCTATGGTTCCCATCCATCTATCCAGCCTATCCATCCACCAATCCTATATCTATCCATCCTTCCTATGTATTCATCCTCTATCTAGACTTCGTATCTATCTATCCATCCATCCATCCAAACTATCTATCTACCCATCCTTCCTTCCTCTCTCTCCATCCTATCCATCCATCCTTCCTATCTATTCATCCTCTATCTAGACTTCGTATCTATCTAACCATCTTCTATCCATCCATCCTATCTATACATTCAATCTATCCATCTATCCATTCGTCCTATCTATCAGTCTTCTATCAATCCTTCCTATCTATCTATCTGTCTGTCTGTCTATCTATCTATCTATTCATCCAAACTATCTATCCATCCATCTATCTATCTATCTACCCATCCTTCCTTCCTCTCTCCATCCAAACCATCCATCCTTCCTATCTATTCATCCTCTATCTAGACTTCGTATCTAACCATCTTCTATCCTATCTATCCATTCAATCTATCCCTCCATTCCATTTGTCCATCTATCCATCCTTCCTATCTATCCCTCCTCTTTCTATCTATCCTTCATATCTATCCATCCATCCTCTATGTATCTATGGTTCCCATCCATCCATCAATCCAATTTATCTATCCGTCCGTCCTATCTATCCATCTTCTATCGATCCTTCCTATCTATCTATCTATCTATCTATCTATCTATCTATCTATCTATCTATCTATCCATCCATCTATGTACATGATGGCAACCCACCAACTCATCCATCCATCAACATATATCTCCTATCTATCTATCCATCCGTCATCTATCTGTCTGTCCATCCATCCATCCATCCATCCATCCTATCTATCTATCTTTCCATCCATCCAATCTATCTACTCATCCTTCCTCTCTCTCCATCCTGTCCATCCATCCTCTCTATTCATCCTCTATCTAGTCTTCGTATCTATCTAACCATCTTCTATCTATCTATACATTCAATCTATCCATCCATCCCATTTGTCCATCTATCCATCCTTCCTATCTATCCATCCTCTTTCTATCCTTCGTATCTATCTATCCACCCATCCATTCTATCTATCTATCTATCTATCTATCTATCTATCTATCTATCTATCCATCCTTCCTTCCTTCCTTCCTTCCTTCCTTCCTTCCTTCCTTCCTCTCTCTCCATCCTATCCATCCATCCTCTCTATTCATCCTCTATCTAGTCTTCGTATCTATCTAACCATCTTCTATCTATCTATACATTCAATCTATCCATCCATCCCATTTGTCCATCTATCCATCCTTCCTATCCATCCATCCTCTTTCTATCTATCCTTCGTATCTATCTATCCACCCATCCATCCATTATATCTATCTGTCTATCTATCTATCTATCCATCCATCCTTCCTTCCTCTCTATTCATCCTCTATCTAGTCTTCGTATCTATCTAACCATCTTCTATCCATCCATCCATCCATCCATCCATCCTATCCATTCAATCTATCCATCCATTCCATTTCTCCATCTATCCCTCCTCTTCTATCTATCCTTCGTTATCCATCCCTCCCTCCCATCTGTACCTTCAAATCCTGGCCCGAGTCCCCGAAACACTTTGGGTCCGAATCCCGGAAGGAAGACAAGGTCTCCGTGGAAATGACATTTATTTGACGACACGAAAGGCAAAGCGTGGCCCCTCCCGGACGCCGAGGGATGGAATGGCGGAAGGAAGAAAGTGACAGAGAGATAGAGAAACCCCTTCCCTTTAAAGACAGAAGGCCACCCACCCATTTCGCTCACCGTACAGAATAGAAAAGGCAGAGAGAGAGAGAAGTTTTTGCTTTGCGTACCGCCTTGGACTCCGACTCCCATCATCTCTCTCTCTCTGGCTGGACACACTGGGAGTTGTAGTACACCTGGGATGGAATGATCAATCAATTGATCAATTAATTAATCAATTAATCAATCAACTCCAAGGTAACGAAACAATCCCTACTCTGGAGCTGCCAAGGATTAATCAATCAATCGATTGATCAATCGACTGACTCATCAATCAATGAATCAATTCCAAGGCAACTAAACAATACCTTAATCTGGAGCTGCTAGGAATCAATCAAATGATCGATCGATCAATAAATCAATTGCTTCCAAGGCAACTAAACAATCCCTTACTCTGGAGCTGCCAAGGATTAATCAATCAATCGATTGATCAATCAATTGACTGACTCATCAATCAATGAATCAATTCCAAGGCAACTAAACAATCCCTTACTCTGGAGCTGCCAAGGATTAATCAATCAAATGACTGATCAATCAATTGACTGACTCATCAATCAATCAATCGCTTCCAAGACAACTAAATAATCTCTTATTTTGGAGCTGCTAGGAATCAATCAATGGATCGATCGATCAATAAATCAATCGCTTCCAAGGCAACGAAATACTCTCTTATTCTGGAGCTTCTAGGAATCAATCAATTGATCGATCAATTGATCAATCAATCAAATCAACCTAACCCTAACCCTAACCAATCAATCAATTCCAAGGCAAACTAATCAATCAATCGATCAATAAATCAATCACTTCCAAGGCAACTAAATAATGCCATATACTTTGGAGCTGCTAGGAATCAATCGATGGATCAAT
This sequence comes from Anolis carolinensis, assembly GCF_035594765.1. Lineage (NCBI taxonomy): Eukaryota > Metazoa > Chordata > Lepidosauria > Squamata > Anolidae > Anolis > Anolis carolinensis. Next base: position 29,141,581 of record NW_026943818.1, read on the forward strand.
AAATCAATCAATCACTTCCAAGGCAACTAAATAATCTCTTAATTCTGGAGCTGTCAGGAATCAATCAATCGATTGCGCAATTAATTAATACATCAATTAATTCCAAGGTAACTTGGAATTAATTCCCTATTCTGGAGCTGCCAGGGATTAATCAATCAATCGATTGATCAATCAATCAACTCATCAACCAATCAATCAATTCCAAGGCAAACTAAACAATCAATCGATCAATAAATCAATCACTTCCAAGGCAACTAAATAATGCCATATACTTTGGAGCTGCTAGGAATCAATCGATGGATCAATCAATAAATCAATCACTTCCAAGGCAACTAAATAATCCGTTACTCTGGAGCTGTCAGGGATCAATCAATCAATCAATCCCAAGGCAACTAAGAGATCCCTTATTTTGGAACTGACAGGGATCAATCAATAAATCAATTAAATATTAAATTCCAAGGTAATTAAACAATCCCTACTCTGGAGCTGCCTGGGATCAATCAATCAACTGATCGGTCGATCAATAAATCAACTAGTTCCTAGACAACTAAGCCTTACTCTACAGCTGCCAGGGGTCAATCAATCGATCGATCGATCGATCGATCAATCAATTCCAAGGCAACTAAAGAATCCCCTACTCTGGAGCTACCAGGAATTGATTGATCGATCGGTTGATGAATAAATCAATCAGTTCCAAGGAAACTAAACAATCCCTCACTCTGAAGCAGCCAGGGATCAATCAATCAACCGATCAATCAATCAATTCCAAGGCAACTAAAAAATCCCTTACTCTGGAGTTACCAGGAATTGATCCGTCGAATAAATCAATCAGTTCCAAGGAAACTAAACAATCCCTTACTCTGAAGCAGCCAGGGATCAATCAATCAATCAACCGATCGATCAATCAATCAATTCCAAGGCAACTAAAGAATCCCTTACTCTGGAGTTACCAAGAATTGATCCGTCAAATAAATCAATCAATTCCAAAGAAACTAAACAATCCCTTACTCTGAAGCAGCCAGGGATCAATCAATCAACCGATCGATCAATCAATCAATTCCAAGGCAACTAAAGAATCCCTTACTCTGGAGTTACCAGGAATTGATCCGTCAAATAAATCAATCAATTCCGAAGAAATTAAACAATCCCTTACTCTGAACCAGCCAGGGATCAATCAATCAACCGATCGATCAATCAATCAATCAATTCCAAGGCAACTAAAGAATCCCTTACTCTGGAGTTACCAGGAATTGATCCGTCAAATAAATCAATCAATTCCAAAGAAATTAAACAATCCCTTACTCTGAAGCAGCCAGGGATCAATCAATCAACCGATCAATCAATCAATTCCAAGGCAACTAAAGAATCCCTTACTCTGGAGTTACCAGGAATTGATCCGTCAAATAAATCAATCAATTCCAAAGAAATTAAACAATCCCTTACTCTGAAGCAGCCAGGGATCAATCAATCAACCGATCAATCAATCAATCAATTCCAAGGCAACTAAAGAATCCCTTACTCTGGAGCTACCAGGAATTGATTGATCGATCGATCGATCTGTCAATGAATAAATCAATCAGTTCCAAGGAAACTAAACAATCCCTCACTCTGAAGCGTCCAGGGGTCAATCAATCAACCGATTGATCAATCAATCAATCAATCAATCAATTCCTACTCTAGATGTACTACAACTCCCATGGGTTTCTATGCCCTGTCCCCCCCCCCCCCCGTTATTTATTTAAAAAAGGAACAAGTAGTATCTTCTTTGTATATATATATATAAAAGGGTCGTGGTGTATTGGCGTCCTCCGGCGACACAATGGGTGTGCGAAGGCGTTGGCACGAAATGGAGCGGCAATGGCAGCACGGAAGCGGTGGCAAAATGGCCGAGGGTCGAGCGGGGAGGCGCCCCCCCCCCCAAAAAAAGACACAACTGTGTTAATTAATACGGACACACAACTACTTCGCTATCCCCGCCTGAAAGAGAGAGAGAGAGAAAAGACAAGAAACATCGTTTCGTTTGGTCGAGATCGAGCCCGGAACAAAATGGCCGCTCCGACGACAACGAAGGCCTAGTTCTTCAAAATGGCGTCGTAGACCTGGTAGACGTAGTGGGAGACCTCCGGAGCGCGGCATTTGAGGGAGAGCTGCAGGGGAGGAAGGGGGGAAGCGGGGGTCATGACCTGAGAACGGACCACTACGAGGCCTCTCTCGGACTCAAAATGGCCGACATGAAGACGTGAGAAAGGACCTCCATGAGGCCTCTCTCTGCCTCAAAATGGCCGACATTAAGACACGAGGGACTCTTTCTTTGAGAAGAGACCACCATTAGGCCTCTGCCTCAAGATGGTTGACATAAGGACATGAGGCAGCCTCTTGACTCAAAATGGCGGACATGCAGATGTGAGGAAGGACTTGCATGAGGCCTCTCTCGGACTCAAAATGGCTGATACACAGACATGAGGGACTCCTTCTTTGAGAAAGGACCACCATTAGGCCTCTGTTTACTTCAAAATGGCTGACATAAAGACCACGAGGGACTCCTTTTTTGAGAAGAGACCACCATTAGGCCTCTTGACTCAAAATGGCTGACATGCAGACGTGAGAAAGGACCTCCATGAGGCTTCTCTCTGACTCAAAATGGCTGATACATAGACATGAGGGACTCCTTTGTTTGAGAAAGGACCTCCATGAGGCCTCTCTCTGACTCAAAATGGCTGACAGAAAGACCACGAGGGACTCCTTCTTTGAGAAAGGACCTCCATTAGGCCTCTCTCTGCCTCAAGGCATGAGGGACATACAGACATGAGGGTCTTCTTCACCTCAAAATGGCTGATACATAGACATGAGGGACTCAATGGATCTCTGTGAGTCCAGCTGGGACTGGTTCCCAAAGTCTGAAACTTGGACTTTCCAGTGACTTCAAACCACAGTCACCCCTGTGATATACTATCACAGATTCCCTGTGCCTTTCCGGGACACAGACTACATTAAATAAGTCACCAAACTTATTTAAAACCGACTCAAATTGAACAATTGAGTCTCCTTGATCCCATCAACCTGGAATCAATCTTCCCTGTGTCTCATCAGAGCACAGACTGACTTTCTTTTTTAAACTCTGCGCTTCTTCTCTGCGCTATATAAAAGGGTAATGGCGTTTCGGCCTAGGGCAAAACAACAAAACTACACATCCCAGAAACACTAAACTTGGCAGCACAACCCCTCATCCATGCCTCTAGGTTCATACAACAAAAAGAAAAGAAAAACAAAGTCCTAATTAGAGGGAGAGGAATAATTGTTTTTATCCAAAGGCTAAGCTCCGCCCACTTGGTCTCCTAGCAACCCACTCAGCCCAGAGGACAGGCAGAGCTAGGCCTCACTTAGGCCTCTTCCACACTCCGGCCCGTTCCCCTCTTCCTCCTCCTCACCGTGTAGTTGGGGTTCCCGGGCTGGATGCGCAGCTCGGCCAGGATCCAGATGCCGTTGGTCAGCTTCAGCGACTGGTAGAGCATGTCCTGGCCCTCCACGTTGCGCTTGGCGATGGTGTAGACGTTGTTGTTCTGCAGCTTGCTGGACACCGTATCTTTCGGGAAGGAGAGGAGAAGAGAAGGGCCCGGTCACGGGAGGCGGACGGGTGACCACCTTCTTTGGGGGACAGAGACGAGGTGGCCACGTTCCAGAGGCGGTTCTAGATGGCCCCTGGGGGTCCCGCTTTCTGGACTCACCCGCATTGAGGTGGCACTCCTTGATTTGGAACTGGAGCTCGTTTTCGTTGGGGATGTCCTTCCACGTCGCAAGGAAGACCTGGCGCTCTGCAGAATAAACAAACAAACATAGTAACAATTACAACAATAATAATGTTTGTTTTTAATGTTGTGGGTCCCAATTGAGATAAAAGCGGGATATAAATTTTCGTCGTGGAGGTCAGGGTGCGTGCCGGGTGGGTTTCTCCAAATTCCATCAATCATCTGCTCCAGCACCCTGATGAACTGGTTGCAATCGTCTGCCACACCAATTCCTCTTCAATTCTTCTACAGCCTCTTTGCACGGCAAGCACAGCTCAACTCACTCAGAGATAAGAAAGCACATTCCTCAGTCCGAAGGAAGTTCCGACCTCCTGATAGGTCAACAGGAGGCTGTCAGTCAAAACTAGCCTGCTGTTAACTGTTTCATTACTGAAACACACACCCTTGCAAAACAGCAGAAACACTTGATTTACATTTCATACACATACAACCATAATCCAACATACATAAACATAATAATAATAAACATAATAAACATAATAATAATAACCAGTGCAGGTGGTCCCGGTGGTGATGGGCACATTGGGTGCCGGGCCAAAAGATCTCAGCCGGCATTTGGAAACAATAGACATTGACAAAATCACGATCTGCCAACTGCAAAAGGCCACCCTACTGGAATCTCAATCTGAAAATTCATCACAGAGTCCTAGACACTTGGGTAGTGTTCGACTTGTGATTTTGTGATACGAAATCCAGCATGTCTATCTTGTTTGCTGTGTCATACAATAAAATAATAATAATAATAATAATAACAATAATAATAATAATACAGTCCTAGACACTTGGGAAGTGTTCGACTTGTGATTTTGTGATACGAAATCCAGCATGTCTATCTTGTTTGCTGTGTCATACAATAATAATAATATAATAGTAATAATTGTTGTGCCAGCTGTCAACTCTAGTTTGTAGTGCAGTTTTCTTGTACTGATCCAGCATGTCTATCTTGTTTGCTGTGTCAAAATAATAATAATAATAATAATAATAATAATAATAATAATAATAATAATAATACATCACACAGTCCTAGACACTTGGGAAGTGTTCGACTTGTGATTTTGTGATACGGAATCCAGCATGTCTATCTTGTTTGCTGTGTCATAATAAAATAATAATAATAATAATAATAATAATAATAATAATAATAATAATAATACAGTCCTAGACACTTGGGAAGTGTTCGACTTGTGATTTTGTGAAACGAAATCCAGCATATACATCTTGTTTGCTGTGTCATACAATAAATATAATAGTAATAATTGTTGTGCCAGCTGTCAACTCTAGTTTGTAGTGCAGTTTTCTTGTACTGATTCTTTGTCTGCTGTGCTTTGAGGAGTTTCACACAGTCCTAAATGCTTGGGAAGTGTTCGACTTGTGATTTTGTGATATGAAATCCAGCATGTCTGTCTTGTTTGCTGTATCATACAATAATAATAATATAATAGTAGTAATTGTTGTGCCAGCTGTCAACTCTAGTTTGTAGTGCAGTTTTCTTGTACTGATTCTTTGTCTGCTGTGCTTTGAGGAGTTTCACACAGTCCTAGATGCTTGGGAAGTGTTCGACTTGTGATTTTGTGACACAAAATCCAGCATGTCTATCTTGTTTGCTGTGTCATACAATAATAATAATAATAATAATAGTGCCAAAAGATCTCAGCCGGCATTTGGAAACAATAGACATTAACAAAATTACGATCCCGCTTTTATCTCGGTTGGGACTCAAAGAAGCTCACAACATTAAAAACAAACATTATTATTATTATTATTATTATTACAATTATTATTATTATTATTGGGCTAAATGACCAGGCCAAAATGAGGCCACTCACCCATTTTCCCGTCTTCCACGAAAAGCACGTTGAGCGGAATGAGGCAGCTGAAGTAGAAGACGTCGATGTTGTTCTTCACAGCCACCTGGAGCAAAGGACGGAGAAAGAGAGACAGAGCAAACTAGGCCACTGGGGTGTCTGTGGTGGAGGTATGAGGTTTGTGGAAACTAGGCCACTAGGGTGTCTGTGATGGATGTTGTGAGGTCTGTTGGAAACTAGGCCACTGGGATGTCTGTGGTGGAGGTTGTCAGGTTTGTTAGAAACTAGGCCACTGGGATGTCTGTGGTGGAGGTTGTGAGGTTTGTTGGAAACTAGGCAACTGGGGTGTCTGTGGTGGAGGTTGTCAGGTTTGTTGGAAATTAGGCAACTGGGATGTCTGTGGTGGAGGTTGTCAGGTTTGTTGGAAACTAGGCAACTGGGATGTCTGTGGTGGAGGTTGTGAGGTTTGTTAGAAACTAGGCAACTGGGATGTCTGTGGTGGAGGTTGTGAGGTTTGTTGGAAACTAGGCAACTGGGATGTCTGTGGTGGAGGTTGTGAGGTTTGTTGGAAACTAGGCCACTGGGGTGTCTGTGGTGGAGGTTGTGAGGTCTGTTGGAAACTAGGCAACTGGGATGTCTGTGGTGGAGGTTGTCAGGTTTGTTAGAAACTAGGCCACTGGAATGTCTGTGGTGGAGGTTGTGAGGTCTGTTGGAAACTAGGCCACTGGGATATCTGTGGTGGTGGTTGGAAATTAGGCAAATGGGGTGTCTGTGGTGGAGGTTGTCAGGTTTGTTAGAAACTAGGCCACTGGAATGTCTGGTGGAGGTTGTGAGGTTTGTTGGAAACTAGGCCACTGGGATGTCTGTGGTGGAGGTTGTGAGGTTTGTTGGAAACTAGGCCACTGGGATGTCTGTGGTGGAGGTTGTCAGGTTTGTTAGAAACTAGGCCACTGGGATGTCTGTGGTGGAGGTTGTGAGGTTTGTTGGAAACTAGGCAACTGGGGTGTCTGTGGTGGAGGTTGTGAGGTTTGTTGGAAACTAGGCAGCTGGAATGTCTGTGGTGAAGGTTGTCAGGTTTGTTAGAAACTAGACAACTGGGATGTCTGTGGTGGAGGTGGTGAGGTCTGTTGCAAACTAGGTCATTGGACTCCAAACCTTCCTCTCCATATATATAAGACCCCCAGATCCCTTCCGCCCGGTCCTCCACCGTTGGCCAACGCACCTGGAGGTTGTTGAGGGGCTCCATCTTCATGACGGGACCCAAAGTGTTGAGCGGGAGGGAGACGTCGATGCTCTGGTTGGGCATCAAGGGGGTGTGGATGGCCAGAGGGGTGCTGGGGATGACGCCAAAGCTGTGGGGCAGAGAAGGAGAGCTTGACCACCAAGGAGAAGGAGGAGGAGGTGGTGGAGGAGGAGGAGGAGAGCTTGACCACCAAGGAGAAGGAGGAGGAGGTGGTGGAGGAGGAGAAGGAGAGCTTGACCACCAAGAAGAAGGAGGAGAAGGAGAGTTTGACTACCAAGGAGAAGGAGGAGGAGGTGGAGGAGGACAAGGAGAGTTTGACCACCAAGTAGAGCTTGACCAACAAGGAGAAGGAGGAGGAGGTGGTCGAGGAGGAGAAGGAGATCTTGACAACCAAGGAGAGCTTGACCATCAAGGAGAAGGAGGAGGAGGTGATCGAGGAGGAGAAGGAGAGCTTGACTACCAAGAGGAGCTTGACCAACAAGAAGGAGGAGGAGGAGGAGGCGGAGGAGAGCTTGACCACCAAGGAGAAAGAATGTAATAAAAAGAGAAAGAGGAGGAGAAGGAGGTGGAGGAGAAGGAGGACAGCATGACCACCAAGGAAAAGGAGGAGAGTTTGACCACCAAGGAGAAAGAGGAGAAGGAAAAGGAGAAAGAGAAGTAGAAGAAGGTGGAGGAGAAGGAGGTGGAGGAGAAGGAGGTGGAGGAGAAGGAGAGCTTGACCACCAAGGAGAAGGAGAAGAAGGTGGAGGAGAAGGAGGAGAGCTTGACCACCAAGGAGAAAGAGAAGAAGAAAGTGGAGGAGAAGGAGGTGGAGGAGAAGAAGGTGGTGGAGGAGGAGAGCTTGACCACCAAGGAGAAAGAGAAGAAGGTGGAGGAGAAGGAGGAGAGCATGACCACCAAGGAGAAGGAGGTGGTGGTGGAGGAGAAGGAGAGTTTGACCACCAAGGAGAGCTTGACCATCAAGGAGAAGGAGGAGGAGGAAGAGGAGGAGAGCTTGACTACCAAGAGGAGCTTGACCACCAAGGAGAAGGAGAAGAAGGCAACGATGGTCCTCCAAGTGTTATGGACTTCCATTCCCAGAAGGTCCATCCCACCTGGAGGACCTCAAGTCGAGGGACCACTCTTTGAGGATGACCACCAAGGAGAAGGAGAAGGAGGTGAAGGAGAAGGAGGAGAGCTTGACCACCAAGGAGGAGGAGGAGAAGGTGGTGGATGAGAAGAAGGTGGAGGAGAAGGAGGTGGAGGAGAAGGAGGAGAGCTTGACCACCAAGGAGAAGAAGAAGGCAATGATGGTCCTCCAAGTATTATGGACTTCAATTCCCAGAAGGTCCATCCCACCTGGAGGACCTCAAGTTGAGGGACCACTCTTTGAGGATGACCACCAAGGAGAAGGAGGTGGAGGAGAAGGAGAAGGAGGAGAGCAGGACCACCAAGGAGAAAGAGAAGTAGAAGAAGGTAGAGGAGAAGGAGGTGGAGGAGAAGGAGAAGGAGGAGAGCTTGACCACCAAGGAGGAGGAGGAGAAGGTGGAGGAGAAGGTGGTGGATGAGAAGAAGGTGGAGGAGAAGGAGGTGGAGGAGAAGGAGGAGAGCTTGACCACCAAGGAGAAAGAGAAGTAGAAGAAGGTAGAGGAGAAGGAGGTGGAGGAGAAGGAGAACTTGACCACCAAGGAGAAGGAGAAGAAGGCAACGATGGTCCTCCAAGTGTTATGGACTTCCATTCCCAGAAGGTCCATCCCACCTGGAGGACCTCAAGTTGAGGGACCACTCTTTTGAGGATGACCACCAAGGAGAAGGAGAAGGAGGAGAAGGAGGAGAGCTTGACCACCAAGGAGAAAGAGAAGTAGAAGAAGGTAGAGGAGAAGGAGGTGGAGGAGAAGGAGAACTTGACCACCAAGGAGAAGGAGAAGAAGGCAACGATGGTCCTCCAAGTGTTATGGACTTCCATTCCCAGAAGGTCCATCCCACCTGGAGGACCTCAAGTCGAGGGACCACTCTTTGAGGATGATCACCAAGGAGAAGGAGAAGGAGGTGGAGGAGAAGGAGGAGAGCTTGACCACCAAGGAGAAAGAGAAGTAGAAGAAGGTAGAGGAGAAGGAGGTGGAGGAGAAGGAGAACTTGACCACCAAGGAGAAGGAGAAGAAAGCAACGATGGTCCTCCAAGTGTTATGGACTTCCATTCCCAGAAGCTCCATCCCACCTGGAGGACCTCAAGTCGAGGGACCACTCTTTGAGGATGATCACCAAGGAGAAGGAGGTGGAGGAGAAGGAGAAGGAGGAGAGCTTGACCACCAAGGAGAAGGAGGAGAAGGTGGAGGAGAAGGTGGTGGATGAGAAGAAGGTGGAGGAGAAGGAGGTGGAGGAGAAGGAGGAGAGCTTGACCACCAAGGAGAAAGAGAAGTAGAAGAAGGTAGAGGAGAAGGAGGTGGAGGAGAAGGAGAACTTGACCACCAAGGAGAAGGAGAAGAAGGCAACGATGGTCCTCCAAGTGTTATGGACTTCCATTCCCAGAAGGTCCATCCAATCTGGAGGACCTCAAGTTGAGGGACCACTCTTTTGAGGATGACCACCAAGGAGAAGGAGGTGGAGGAGAAGGAGGAGAGCAGGACCACCAAGGAGAAGGAGATGGTCCTCCAAGTGTTATGGACTTCCATTCCCAGAAGGTCCATCCCACCTGGAGGACCTCAAGTCGAGGGACAACTCTTTGAGGATGACCACCAAGGAGAAGGAGGTGGAGGAGAAGGAGGTGGAGGAGAAGGAGAACTTGACCACCAAGGAGAAGGAGAAGAAGGCAACGATGGTCCTCCAAGTGTTATGGACTTCCATTCCCAGAAGGTCCATCCCACCTGGAGGACCTCAAGTCGAGGGACCACTCTTTGAGGCCCACTCATTCAAGGCTTGTCCTCCTCACCTGTTCTTGTTGAACTGGATGGCGAAGTCGCTCATGTGCTGCAGGGCCTTGTTGGTGAAGCTCATGTCCATGTAGATGTGGCCCTGGCGGTGGCCAAAGGTCCCCGAGATCTCCAGCCCCTTGGCCTTCACGGCCGGAAGCCAGACCTGGGGGGGGGGAGAGGCAGCGGTCAGCGGGGCCCGTGGGGAGGGGTGGCCCGTGGGCGGAATGGCCGGCAACCTACCGATTTGGGGGCCACGAAGCCCCCGGGGGCCATGCCGATGCCGGAGGAGAGCTCAAAGAGGTCGTTGAGGCCGCTGCTGACCACGGCCGGGGTGGGCGAGGGGGCAAAGGTGGCCGGCACAGAGGACGGGATGAAGGTCTGGCCCACCTGCAAGGGAGGAAGGTCTCTTTGGGCCCAGAAGGCATTGCAAACACACACATCTGGGTATAAGGCATTGCAAAAACTATGGATGCATTGGATGCAAATCTGGGAATAACACATTGCAAAAATTATGAATGCATTGGAGATAAATCTGGGTAAAATGCATTGTAAAAACTATGAATGCATTGGACATAAATCTGGGTATAATGCATTGCAAAAATTATGAATGCATTGGACATAAATCCAGGTATAATGCATTGCAAAAACTATGAATTCATTGGATATAAATCTGGGTAAAATGCATTGCAAAAACTATGAATGCATTGGATATAAATCTGGGTAAAATGCATTGCAAAAACTATGAATGCATTGGACATAAATCCAGGTATAATGCATTGCAAAATAACAAAAACGTTGGCCCTAAATCCAGGTATAATGCATTGCAAAAACTATGAATGCATTGGACATAAATCCAGGTATAATGCATTGCAAAAACTATGAATGCATTGGACATAAATCCAGGTATAATGCATTGCAAAATCCATGAATGCATTGGACATAAATCTAGGTATAATGCATTGCAAAATAACAAAAACATTGGCCCTAAATCTGGGTATAATGCATTGCAAAAACTATGAATGCATTGGACATAAATCTAGGTATAATATATTGCAAAATCCATGAATGCATTGGACATAAATCCAGGTATAATGCATTGCAAAATAACAAAAACGTTGGCCCTAAATCCAGGTATAATGCATTGCAAAAACTATGAATGCATTGGACATAAATCCAGGTATAATGCATTGCAAAAACTATGAATGCATTGGACATAAATCCAGGTATAATGCATTGCAAAATCCATGAATGCATTGGACATAAATCCAGGTATATTGCATTGCAAAAACTATGAATGCATTGGACATAAATCTAGGAATAATGCATTGCAAAAACCCACTTACTGCAGGGCTGCCACCAATTCCCCCGCCAAGGTCGCTGCCAAGCTGCAAGAGAGACGGAGCGGAGGGACAGACGGACAGACAGACAGAGAAAGGAAGGAAGGAAGGGTTTAGTCTCCACCAGTTCCCAGCAAGGAAGGAGCAGAAAGCGAGCGCCACGGGCCCAAAGCAAAACAACGGCACTACTCTGGGAATCTAAGCTGAGCCTGGGAAGGTGCTAATCATAATCTATATATATAAAAGGGTAGTGAGTTCTCGCCCTAGGACAAAAACAACAAAACTACACATCCCAGAAACAGTGGGCGGAACTTAGCCTTCTAACTGGCAGCAATTGGATAGAAACAATTATTCCTCTCCCTCTAATTAGGACTTAATTTTTCTTTACTTTTTGTTGTATGAACGTAGAGGCGTGGATGATGGGTTGTGTTGTCAAATTTCGAGGTTGGGGGGGCCTGTAGTTTTGTTGTTTTGTGGGTCACCGTGATGCCATCACTCTTTTATACATATAGATAGCTGTGCCCTGCCACCCGTTGCTGTGGCTAGGACTTAATTTTTCATTTCTTTTTGTTGTATGAACGTAGAGGCGTGGATGAGAGGTTGTGGTGTCAATTTTCAAGGTTGTGGGGCGTTTAGTTTAGTTGTTTTGTCCGGTGCCGTGATGCCATTACCCTTTTATATATATATAGATAGCTGTGCCCGGCCACGCGTTGCTGTGGCTAGGACTTAAGTTTTCATTTCTTTTTGTTGTATGAACGTAGAGGCGTGGATGAGAGGTTGTGGTGTCAATTTTCAAGGTTGTGGGGCGTTTAGTTTAGTTGTTTTGTCCGGTGCCGTGATGCCATTACCCTTTTATATATATATATAGATAGCTGTGCCCGGCCACGCGTTGCTGTGGCTAGGACTTAATTTTTCTTTTCTTTTTGTTGTATGAACGTAGAGGCGTGGATGAGAGGTTGTGCTGTCAATTTTCAAGGTTGTGGGGCGTTTAGTTTAGTTGTTTTGTCCGGTGCCGTGATGCCATTACCCTTTTATATATATATATATAGATAGCTGTGCCCGGCCACGCGTTGCTGTGGCTAGGACTTAATTTTTCTTTTCTTTTTGTTGTATGAACGTAGAGGCGTGGATGAGAGGTTGTGCTGTCAATTTTCAAGGTCGTGGGGCGTTTAGTTTAGTTGTTTTGTCTGGGGCCGTGATTCCATTACTCTTTTATATATATAGATAGCTATGTTGGCCACGCGTTGCTGTGGCTAGGACTTAAATTTTCTTTTCTTTTTGTTGTATGAACGTAGAGGCGTGGATGAGAGGTTGTGCTGTCAATTTTCAAGGTTGTGGGGCGTTTAGTTTAGTTGTTTTGTCTGGGGCCGTGATTCCATTACTCTTTTATATATATAGATAGCTATGTTGGCCACGCGTTGCTGTGGCTAGGACTTAAATTTTCTTTTCTTTTTGTTGTATGAACGTAGAGGCGTGGATGAGAGGTTGTGCTGTCAATTTTCAAGGTTGTGGGGCGTTTAGTTTAGTTGTTTTGTCCGGTGCCGTGATTCCATTACTCTTTTATATATATAGATGAGTTTGAAAAGGTCTGCCCCAGTAAATTTGCCGCCAAGTTTATTTCAGTCACAGAGCTTAGTGGTTACAGTAACTTCTTTCAAGGCACTTAGATAATGGTTGCAAATATAACTTATGATGAATATGCTTTCAAAATACTTGCTCCTTTCCTTGAGCAGTCTAAACCTGATCACTTTGGATCTAACCAGGATTATTTCCCCTTACTACTCAGACTCTACAATTGAACCTAAACAAGTCACCTAACTTGCTTAATCTGACACAACTAGAGATCTGAGTTTCACTGGTTTCCCTAACTTGGAACCAGTGTCTTCCCTGTGACTAAAAATCACAGACTGAACTGTTTTCTTTAAACACTAGCTGTGCCCGGCCACGCGTTGCTGTGGCAAAGTGGTGAAGGTATTGGTTAAAAATTGTGTAATTTTTATTTGACGTTATTTGTATTTTTAAATTAATTTTATTGTAAGTTATCTTTTTATTTATTATATTTTATTATTTTCTTGTATTATTTTTAGTTATTTTCTGTTATTATAGTATTTTATTGTATTAATTTTTTTTAGTGTTTTTAATTATTTTTTAGTGTTTTTTATAATTTTTTATTGGGTTGCTAGGAGACCAAGTTGGAGGAGCTTAGCCTTCTAACTGGCAGCAACTGGATAAAAGCAATTATTCCTCTCTCTCAAATTAGGACTTTATTTTTCTTTTCTTTTTGTTGTATCAACCTAGAGGCGTGGATGATGGGTTGTGTTGTCAAATTTCGAGGTTGGGGGGCCTGTAGTTTTGTTGTTTGTGGGTCGCCGTGATGCCTTCACTCTTATATATATATATATATATATATATATATATATATATATATATATAGATTCCCTCCTTTTCCTTCAAACGGCGGTTGGCTCCGTCCTCGTTACTATGGTAACCTGCCTCAGAATGCTGAGCTGGTTACCATCCCCCACGCACTGGTAACTAATACTTACCCTTTTTAAACATAGCTAAACATGACTTTTAAAACGAAATTAAACATGACTTCTATAAATCAAAATAAAAACACACTTATTTACACCTACTTTGTGGATAGCCCTTGTATATATTTTAAGAACGACAGCTAGCTACTCTGGGAATCTAAGCTGAGCCTGGGGGAGGAATGGCTCCGTGGCCGACTCACCAGGCTGTCCAGCCCTCCGCCCAGGAGGTCCACGGCCCCCATCTGCATGGAGGAGACTTGGGGCACGTTGACGGGCGGGCCGAGGTCGAGGTTCAGGAGGTCGCCCAGGAGGTCGCCCTGGGAGGGGATCACCTGCGGCTGCTCCAGGTTCGGCGGGGCTGTGGTCCCCACGGGGCTGTCTCCGGCGTCGGTGCTGCACGAAAGCAAAAGAACAGAGAGTTGATCATTTTCCCACTTGCAATGAAGTATGAATTTTTGGTTTACAGATGTTATGTTTAATGGTGTGTTTGTGTTTTAAAAGGGTAAGTATTACAGTTATTGCCTCTCAGCACTCAGAGGCTGGTTGCCATGGAGAAGTAGGCGGAGCCAACTGCCGTTTTGTTGAAGAAGTGCAGAGTTTAAAAAAGGGATTGAGTCTGTGCTCTGATGAGGCACAGGGAAGACTAATCCTAGGTTAAGGGGATCAAGGAGACTCAATTGTTCATTTTTGAGTCGGTTTAAAATACGTTTGGTGACTTATTTAATGTAGTTTGCTGCAGCCAGCTGAGACCAATCACTCTGACCAAGAGGTCATGAGTTCGAGGCCAGCTCGGAGCCTGCGTTTGTCTCTGTCTTTGTTCTATGTCAAGGCATTGAATGTTTGCTTTATATGTGTAATGTGATCCGCCCTGAGTCCCCTTTGGGGTGAGAAAGAAGGGCGGAATATAAATACTGTAAATAAATAAATAAATAAAATAATGAAGTATGAATTTTTGGTTTACAGATGTTATGTTTAATGGTGTGTTTGTGTTTTAAAAGGGTAAGTATTACAGTTATTGCCTCTCAGCACTCAGAGGCTGGTGGCCATGGAGAAGTAGGTGGAGCCAACTGCCGTTTTGTTGAAGAAGTGCAGAGTTTAAAAAAGGGATTGAGTCTGTGCTCTGATGAGACACAGGGAAGACCGATCCTAGGTTGAGGGGATCAGGGAGACTCAGTTGTTCATTTTGAGTCGGTTTAAAATAAGTTTGGTGACTTATTTAATGTAGTCTGTGTCCTGGGAAGGAACAGAGAATCTGTGATCGTATAGCACTCAGAGGCTGGTTGCCATGGAGAAGTAGGCGGAGCCAACTGCCGTTTTGTTGAAGAAGTGCAAAGTTTAAAAAAGGGATTGAGTCTGTGCTCTGATGAGACACAGGGAAGACCGATCCTAGGTTGAGGGGATCAGGGAGACTCAGTTGTTCATTTTGAGTCACTTTAAAATAAGTTTGGTGACTTATTTAATGTAGTCTGTGTCCTGGTAAGGAACAGAGAATCTGTGATTGTATATCACAGGGGTGACTGCGGTTTAAAAGTGGCAGAGGAAGAAGTTCTAACTCAGGGGTCCCCAAACTTTTTAAGCAGAGGGCCGGTCCACAATCCTTCAGACTGTTGAGGGGCCGAATTATCATTTAAAAAAAAAATACAAACAAATTCCTATGCATACTGCACATGTCTTATTTGTAGTGCAACAACAACAACAACGAAAGAATACAGTATTTAAAAATGAAAACAATTTTAACCAACATAAAGCTATTAGGATTTTAATGGAAAGTGTGGGCATGCTACTGGCCAATGAGATAGTCAAGTTAATTAGGATTGTTGTTGTTGTTGTTGTGTGCCTTCAAGTCATGTCAGACTTTGGCTGAGCCTAAGTCTAAAATTATTTATTTATTTACTGCATTTATTTACTACATTTATATCCCACCCTTCTCACCCCGAAGGGGACTCAGAGCAGCTGTATGTACATACAATATATTATATCATTAGCATAACACAATATTACCATTATATATTACTATATTGAACTATACCACTATACTATTATAGAATAATCTATATACATATATAAAAGAGTAATGGAATCACGGCACCGGACAAAACAACTAAACTAGATGCCCCACAATCTCAAAAATTGACAGCACAACCTCTCATCCACGCCTCTACGTTCATACAACAAAAAGAAAAATAAAGTCCTAACCACAGGAACGCGTGGCCGGGCACAGCTAGTCTATATATATATATATATATATATATATATATATATATATATATATATAAGGGTAATGGGGTCACGGCACCGGACAAAACAGCTAAACTAAATGCCCCACAACCTTGAAAATTGACAGCACAACCTCTCATCCACGCCTCTACGTTCATACAACAAAAAGAAAAATAAAGTCCTAACCACAGGAACGCGTGGCCGGGCACAGCTAGTCTATATATATATATAAAAGGGTAATGGGATCATGGCACCGGACAAAACAACTAAACTAAATGCCCCACAACCTTGAAAATTTACAGCACAACCTCTCATCCACGCCTCTACGTTCATACAACAAAAAGAAAAATAAAGTCCTAACCACAGGAACGCGTGGCCGGGCACAGCTAGTCTATATATATATATATATATAAAAGGGTAATGGGATCACGGCACCGGACAAAACAACTAAACTAAATGCCCCACAACCTTGAAAATTGACAGCACAACCTCTCATCCACGCCTCTACGTTCATACAACAAAAAGAAAAGAAAAATTAAGTCCTAACCACAGCAACGCGTGGCCGGGCACAGCTAGTCTATATATATAAAAGGGTAATGGAATCACGGCACCGGACAAAACAACTAAACTACACATCCCAGAAACACTAAACTTGGCAGCACAACCCCTCATCCATGCCTCTACGTGCATACAACAAAAAAAAAGAAAATTAAAGTCCTAATTAGAGGGAGAGGAATAATTGTTTTCCACCCACTTGGTCTCCTAGCAACCCACTCAACCCAGGGCCACTTCAATCAGGCCTCTTCCACACTGCCTATTACAGGGAAGAAAATAATAATAATAACAACACAATAAAACCAACTGCTTCACCTCCCGTGATGGATGGGCAGGTGCTTGCGGTGGATGCCGTGGCTGCCCTCCACGAAGGCATTGGGGGGCTTGTGGTAGACGGAGGCCAGGGAGCCGATGTGGCAGATGAGCTCGTCCAGCAGCGTGGGCTCGATCAGGTCCGTCTCCTCCGAGATGAGCGGCTTCTCCGAGAGGACCACCTCCTTGGCCGTCACCGGGTCCGTGGACAGCAGGCGCCAGTAGATGTAGCCACGGTCACGCAGGTCCGGGTTGTCCGAGTCCTGGAGGAGAAGCCGGCGAGACACGAAAGAGTGGACGCTTGGACTACAACTCCCATGAGCAGGAGCTGAGGGCTGACAGAGTCGTCCCATTGGAAATAATGGATGTTTCTAACTGACTTTGGACTACAACTCCCATGAGCTGGACTGATAGGGAAAACAGTCGTTATTATGATTATAATAATCATAATAAATGTCACGTCCTTCTTGCACCCAACTGTAGACTCGGGAACCGAACACCATTTGAACCCATTTATCCCCCAGTTGTTGGATTAATTTTAATCTATTATTATTATTATTATTATTACTTATTATTATTCATCATCATCATCATCATCATCATCATCATCATTGTCATGGCCTTCTTGCACCCAACTGTAGACTCGGGAACCCAACACCATTTGCACCCATTTTTCCCACAGTTGTTCGATTAAATTTAATCTATTATTATTATTATTATTATTATTATTCATCATCATCATCATCATCATCATCATCATCGTCATGGCCTTCTTGCACCCAACTGTAGACTCGGGAACCCAACACCATTTGCACCCATTTTTCCCACAGTTGTTCGATTAAATTTAATCTATTATTATTATAATTATTATTATTATTCTTCATCATCATCATCATCATCATCATCATCGTCATGGCCTTCTTGCACCCAACTGTAGACTCGGGAACCCAACACCATTTGCACCCATTTTTCCCACAGTTGTTCGATTAAATTTAATCTATTATTATTATAATTATTATTATTATTCTTCATCATCATCATCATCATCATCATCATCGTCATGGCCTTCTTGCACCCAACTGTAGACTCGGGAACCCAACACCATTTGCACCCATTTTTCCCACAGTTGTTGGATTAATTTTAATCTATTATTATTATTCATCATCATCATCATCATCATCATCATCATCATCATCATCATCATCATCATCATCATCATTGTCATGGCCTTCTTGCACCCAACTGTAGACTCGGGAACCCAACACCATTTGCACCCATTTTTCCCGCCGTCGTTGGATTAATTTTGAACCTTTTCGTACAACTTTGAGACGTTGTGAGCACAGCCCGCGTCTCACCTGCGTGGCCAGGCTGAGCACCTGCTGGACCAGCTCCTGCGTCTCCGACGGCTTCTTCAGGAACAGCTTCACGATGGCGGTCAGTAGGGTGAGCTGCACCTGAAGCAAAGCCAAGCGGGACATAGGCCAACGTGGTGGTGGTGGTGGTGGTGGTGACACCACGAGGGGTCCCCCCGGAGGCGGGGCTACCTGGGTGCTCTCGTCGTGGAATCCTTCCAGGAAGCTCTCCAGGAGCTCGTCCGCGTTGTCGATGCGCTCGGCGTATTCGCCCACGATCCAGATCATGGCGGCCCGGGCGTCCGGCTCGTCCAGAGAGTCCAGGTTCTCGCACAAGGTGGCAATGATGCTCTCGTACCTGAGACCCAAGACAGAGAAGGTGGTCCTCGCTCCTCGCCCCAGGCTGAGTCTCCTCCCTTCCAGACCGAGCCCCGCATCCACGCCACTCACTTGTTGGGATACTTGCGGAAGATGTCCCGGATGACCACGATGGCCTCCTGGACGACGTAGTTGACCTTGGTCTGGATGAGGTCCAGCAGGGTGCTCACGCAGCGCTCGGCCGATTGCTGGAAGAGGAGGGAGAAGAGGAGGAGGAGGAAGAAGAGGAGACAGCGGAGGAGAAGATGAGGAGAAGATGAAGAAGGAGGAAGAAGATAAGGCGGGGGAGAAGAAGGAGGAGAAGATGAGAAGAAGAAGGAAGAGAGGAGGAGGAGAAGGAAGAAGAGAAGAAGGTGGAGAAGAAGGAGGAAGAGGAGAAGATGAGAAGGAGGGAAGAGAGGAGACGAAGGAGGAAGAAGAGAAGAAGGTGGAGAAGGAGGAAGAGGAGAAGATGAGGAGAAGGAGAAAGAAGAGAAGAAGGTGGAGAAGGAGATGAGGAGAAGAGGAGAAGATGAGGAAAAGATGAAGAAGGAGGAAGAAGAGAAGTCGAGGAGGAGGAGAAGGAGAAGAAAGAGGAGAGGAGAAGAAGAAGGAAGAGAGGAGAAGAAGGAAGAAGAGAAGAAGGTGGAGAAGGAGGAGGAAGATGAGAAGAAGGAAGAGAGGAAGAAGAGAAGGAGGAGGAGAAGGAGGAGGAGAATGAGGAGGAGGAGGAGATGAGAAGATGAGAAGAAGGAAGACAGGAAGAAGAGAAGAAGGTGGAGAAGGAGATGAGGAGAAGAGGAGAAGATGAGGAAAAGATGAAGAAGGAGGAAGAAGAGAAGTCGAGGAGGAGGAGAAGGAGAAGAAAGAGGAGAGGAGAAGAAGAAGGAAGAGAGGAGAAGAAGGAAGAAGAGAAGAAGGTGGAGAAGGAGGAGGAAGATGAGAAGAAGGAAGAGAAGAAGAAGAGAAGGAGGAGGAGAAGGAGGAGGAGAAGATGAGAAGATGAGAAGAAGGAAGACAGGAAGAAGAGAAGAAGGTGGAGAAGAATGAGGAGGAGGAGATGAGAAGATGAGAAGAAGGAAGAGAGGAAGAAGAGAAGGAGAAGAAGAGAAGAAGGCGGAGAAGAAGGAGAAGATGAGGAAAAGATGAAGAAGGAGGAAGAAGAGGAGAAGAAGAGAAGAAGGTGGAGAAGAAGGAGGAGGAGGAGATGAGATGAGAAGAGAGGAAGAAGAGAAGAAGGTGAAGAAGGAGGAGAATGAGGAGGAGGAGGAGATGAGAAAATGAGAAGAAGGAAGAGAGGAAGAAGAGAAGGAGGAGGAGAAGAAGAAGAGGAGGAGAAGAAGGAGAAGATGAGGAAAAGATGAAGAAGGAGGAAGAAGAGAAGAAGGCCGAGAAGAACTCCAGTGACGGATCTGGACCAAACTTGGCACACAGAACCCGTATGACCCATTCTATCTCCTGCTGCCATTTGGGAGATAATGGGCCACGGATGATGGGATTTCCAGTACTTTCAACCGCTTCGACTCCTACAGATCACCGTGATGCTCCCCAGTGACGGATCTGGACCACACCACCGCCTAGTGTTGCTCTTTTCTCAACTAAAGGTAAACAAGGAACTTCGGGGAAGAAGAGAGGACTCCTCACCTCGACCTTGATGGCGCAGCGGCCGATGGCGCGGACGGCCTTGCGGACAAAGTCCACGTCCACCTCGGTGGCGTATTCCTTCAGCTCGGCCAGGACCTGGACCCCACACGGCGGACAAAGACGAGCAAAATAATAATATTAATTATCTATATCTATATATATAAAAGGGTAATGGCATCACGGCACCGGACAAAACAACTAAACTAAATGCCCCACAACCTCGAAAACTGACAGCACAACCTCTCATCCAGGCCTCTACGTTCATACAACAGAAAGAAAAGAAAAATTAAGTCCTAGCCACAGCAACGCGTGGCCAGGCATAGCTATCTATATATATAAAAGGGTAATGGAATCACGGCACCGGACAAAACAACTAAACTAAACGCCCCACAACCTTGAAAATTGACAGCACAACCTCTGATCCACGCCTCTACGTTCATACAATAAAAAGAAAAGTAAAATTAAGTCCTAGCCACAGCAACGCCTGGCCAGGCATAGCTATCTATATATATAAAAGGGTAATGGCATCACGGCCCCAGACAAAACAACTAAACTAAAGGCCCCACAACCTTGAAAATTGACAGCACAACCTCTCATCCACGCCTCTACGTTCATACAACAAAAAGAAAAGAAAAATTAAGTCCTGGCCACAGCAACGCCTGGCCGGGCATAGCTATCTATATATATAAAAGGGTAATGGCATCACGGCACCGGACAAAACAACTAAACTAAACGCTCCACAACCTTGAAAATTGACAGCACAACCTCTCATCCACGCCTCTACGTTCATACAACAAAAAGAAAAGAAAAATTAAGTCCTGGCCACAGCAACGCCTGGCCGGGCATAGCTATCTATATATATAAAAGGGTAATGGCATCACGGCACCGGACAAAACAACTAAACTAAACGCTCCACAACCTCGAAAATTGACAGCACAACCTCTCATCCACGCCTCTACGTTCATACAACAAAAAGAAAAGAAAAATTAAGTCTTAGCCACAGCAACGCCTGGCCGGGCATAGCTATCTATATATATAAAAGGGTAATGGCATCACGGCACCGGACAAAACAACTAAACTAAACGCTCCACAACCTCGAAAATTGACAGCACAACCTCTCATCCACGCCTCTACGTTCATACAACAAAAAGAAAAGAAAAATTAAGTCTTAGCCACAGCAACGCGTGGCCGGGCACAGCTAGTCTATAATAAAAGTCAATGTTTGTATGCGGCGGGCAGTGCATGTATGTATGTATGTGGCAGCTTTCTGATTGGCCACCACTATCACAGGCCACTGTGGCCACCAGGAACGACGGACCTGGCCCAAACTTGACACGCTTCACCCCCATGACGCACTTTATGTCCTGGTGCCATTTGCGGGATGATGGACTATGGGTGATGGGATATGTAGTACTTTTAATCGCTACGACTCCCACAGGCCACTGCGATGCCCACCAGTGACATAACTGGACCAAACTTGGCAGACAGAACCCCCATGACCCCCTTTACACCCTGGTGCAGTTTGGGGGAGGATGTACCATGGCCCACTCTATACCCTGGTGAAGTTTGGAGGACGATGCAGCATGGACGATGGGAATTGCAATACCTTCACTCACTTCCTGAAAACATTGCGACTCCCACCAATGCCTGAACAAGACCAAACTTGGCACATAGAGCCCCCATGTCCTACTCTACACCTGGGTGCTGTTTGGAGGAGGGTGGACCATGGATGATGGGACTTGCAATACCTTCACTGGCTTCCTTAGAGCACTGTGACTCCCACCAACGACGAATCAGTACCAAACTTGCCACACAGAGGCCCCAGGACCCACTCTACATCCTGGTGTGGTCTGAAAGAGTTTGGACCATGGATGATGGGAACTGCAGTATCTTCACTCACTTCCTGAGACCACTGCAACCCCCACCAATGTCTGATCAAGACCAAACTTGACACATACAGTCCCCATGACCTACTATACATCCTGGCGCTGTTTAGAGTGGGATGGACCGTGGATGATGGGACTTTCATATGGGAGTTATAGTTCACTTGCACCCATTGAACCCCACTGACCCTGGACCTTGACTAAACTTGGAACACAGGCAAACTTGGTATGCTTAACCCCCCATGATGCACTTTACATCCTGGTGCGGTTTGAGGCAGGATGGCCCATGGATGATGGGATTTGTAGTACCTTCACTCACTTCCTGAGAGCACCGCGACCCACACCAATGACTGATCAAGACCGAACTTGGCACACATACCCCCCATCACCCATTTTACGTCCTGCTGTAGGGGATAACAGACCATGGACGATGGGACTTGCGATACCTTCACTCACTTCCTGAGAGCACCGCGACCCACACCAATGACTGATCAAGACCGAACTTGGCACACATACCCCCCATCACCCATTTTACGTCCTGCTGTAGGGGATAACAGACCATGGACGATGGGACTTGCGATACCTTCACTCACTTCCTGAGAGCATCGCGACCCACACCAATGACTGATCAAGACCGAACTTGGCACACATACCCCCCATCGCCCATTTTACGTCCTGCTGTAGGGGATAACAGACCATGGACGATGGGACTTGCGATACCTTCACTCACTTCCTGAGAGCATCGCGACCCACACCAATGACTGATCAAGACCGAACTTGGCACACATACCCCCCATCGCCCATTTTACGTCCTGCTGTAGGGGATAACAGACCATGGACGATGGGACTTGCGATACCTTCACTCACTTCCTGAGAGCACCGCGACCCACACCAATGACTGATCAAGACCGAACTTGGCACACATACCCCCCATCGCCCATTTTACGTCCTGCTGTAGGGGATAACAGACCATGGACGATGGGACTTGCGATACCTTCACTCACTTCCTGAGAGCATCGCGACCCACACCAATGACTGATCAAGACCGAACTTGGCACACATACCCCCCATCGCCCATTTTACGTCCTGCTGTAGGGGATAACAGACCATGGACGATGGGACTTGCGATACCTTCACTCACTTCCTGAGAGCACCGCGACCCACACCAATGACTGATCAAGACCGAACTTGGCACACATACCCCCCATCACCCATTTTACGTCCTGCTGTAGGGGATAACAGACCATGGACGATGGGACTTGCGATACCTTCACTCACTTCCTGAGAGCACCGCGACCCACACCAATGACTGATCAAGACCAAACATGGTAGCTAGAGCCCCATGACCTACTCTACATCCTGGCACTGTTTGGAGGGAGATGGACACTGGACGATGGGAGTTGGAGTTCACCCACACTCATTGAACCCAGCTGACAATGGATCTAGACTAAATTTTGAACACAGGCAAACCATGCCTTTCTCAAATGACCCGGGCACCGCCGGGTCCCCAAGCGAGTAATAATAATAAAATCAGTGTTATGCACACTCTCTGCTTTCACCCTTTGAAATATGTGACAGGGTGAGGGCGGCCTCCTGACCTGGGCGATGTTGGCCTGGGAGGCCAAGCGGATCATGATGTCCAGCTTCTCCAGCTTGACGTAGATGGGATCGTTGTACTTCACGAAGAAGACCTTGATCTCCTGCTTCAGGATTTCGGGCCTGCAAGGGAGGGAAGGGAGCGAGGCTGGAACCACGAGCACAGCTTGGAGTAGACGTGGTGAGGAACTGGACGAAGATAGTATGAGTGAGTATGGATTGTGAGTGAACGTTAGAGTATGTGTGATGATTAACTGAAAGGAGGAGGATGGTGAGTATGGATTGTGAGTGAACGTTAGAGTATGTGTGATGATGAACTGAAGGAAGGAGGATGGTGAGTATGGATTGTGAGTGAACGTTAGAGTATGTGTGATGATGAACTGAAAGGAGGAGGATGGTGAGTATGGATTGTGAGTGAACGTTAGAGTATGTGTGATGATTAACTGAAGGAAGGAGGATGGTGAGTATGGATTGTGAGTGAACGTTAGAGTATGTGTGATGATTAACTGAAGGAAGGAGGATGGTGAGTATGGATTGTGAGTGAACGTTAGAGTATGTGTGATGATTAACTGAAGGAAGGAGGATGGTGAGTATGGATTGTGAGTGAACGTTAGAGTATGTGTGATGATTAACTGAAGGAAGGAGGATGGTGAGTATGGATTGTGAGTGAACGTTAGAGTATGTGTGATGATGAACTGAAAGGAGGAGGATGGTGAGTATGGATTGTGAGTGAACGTTAGAGTATGTGTGATGATGAACTGAAAGGAGGAGGATGGTGAGTATGGATTGTGAGTGAACGTTAGAGTATGTGTGATGATTAACTGAAGGAAGGAGGATGGTGAGTATGGATTGTGAGTGAACGTTAGAGTATGTGTGATGATTAACTGAAAGGAGGAGGATGGTGAGTATGGATTGTGAGTGAACGTTAGAGTATGTGTGATGATGAACTGAAGGAAGGAGGATGGTGAGTATGGATTGTGAGTGAACGTTAGAGTATGTGTGATGATGAACTGAAAGGAGGAGGATGGTGAGTATGGATTGTGAGTGAACGTTAGAGTATGTGTGATGATTAACTGAAGGAAGGAGGATGGTGAGTATGGATTGTGAGTGAACGTTAGAGTATGTGTGATGATTAACTGAAGGAAGGAGGATGGTGAGTATGGATTGTGAGTGAACGTTAGAGTATGTGTGATGATTAACTGAAGGAAGGAGGATGGTGAGTATGGATTGTGAGTGAACGTTAGAGTATGTGTGATGATTAACTGAAGGAAGGAGGATGGTGAGTATGGATTGTGAGTGAACGTTAGAGTATGTGTGATGATGAACTGAAAGGAGGAGGATGGTGAGTATGGATTGTGAGTGAACGTTAGAGTATGTGTGATGATGAACTGAAAGGAGGAGGATGGTGAGTATGGATTGTGAGTGAACGTTAGAGTATGTGTGATGATTAACTGAAGGAAGGAGGATGGTGAGTATGGATTGTGAGTGAACGTTAGAGTATGTGTGATGATTAACTGAAAGGAGGAGGATAGTGAGTATGGATTGTGAGTGAACGTTAGAGTATGTGTGATGATTAACTGAAAGGAGGAGGATGGTGAGTATGGATTGTGAGTGAACGTTAGAGTATGTGTGATGATTAACTGAAAGGAGGAGGATGGTGAGTATGGATTGTGAGTGAACGTTAGAGTATGTGTGATGATTAACTGAAGGAAGGAGGATGGTGAGTATGGATTGTGAGTGAACGTTAGAGTATGTGTGATGATTAACTGAAAGGAGGAGGATGGTGAGTATGGATTGTGAGTGAACGTTAGAGTATGTGTGATGATTAACTGAAAGGAGGAGGATGGTGAGTATGGATTGTGAGTGAACGTTAGAGTATGTGTGATGATGAACGGAATGACGATGGTGAGTACGAATGAGTGGATGGAGTGTGAGTGAAAGTTAATGTGGTGAGGAACTGAAGGAAGGAGGATGGTGAGTATGGATTGTGAGTGAACGTTAGAGTATATGTGATGATGAACGGAATGACGATGGTGAGTATGAATGAGTGGATGGAGTGTGAGTGAACGCTAGAGTATATGTGATGATGAACGGAATGAAGGAGGACGATATGAAGATGAAAATGGTTTGGAGAGTATTTTTCAAGGTCCGGAAAAGTGTCCGAGAGGCGGGGGAGTGGGGGCCGACCTTTTCTGGACGATGAGGTTGATGTTGCGGAGGGCCACGTACTGGACCTCGGGCTCTCCGGAGAGGAGGGTGACCAGGGGCGGGGCCAGCTTCTTGAGGAGCATGCTGTAGTAGTCCGAGTCCTTGGGCAGCAGCTCCAGGAACTTCATCAGCACCTTGACGGCCGAGAGAACCACGGCCGAGTTGGCGTGGGAGAGGCGAGGGGTCACTCGCTCACAGATGCTGGGAAAAAAGAGGGACGGACTCAGGTCCCACTCCAGAGAAAGCTCGACTCAGTCGCCCCATGGGAGCGTTTCTCCTTAACTTTTCAGTCTCTGACGTTCACTCACACTCCATCCACTCACTCATTCATACTATCTTCGTTCAGTTCATCATCACATATACTCTAACGTTCACTCACACTCCATCCACTCACTCATTCATACTATCTTCGTTCAGTTCATCATCACATATACTCTAACGTACACTCACACTCCATCCAGTCACTCATTCATACTATCTTCGTTCAGTTCATCATCACATATACTCTTAACGTTCACTCACACTCCATCCACTCACTCATTCATACTATCTTCGTTCAGTTCATCATCACATATACTCTAACGTTCACTCACACTCCATCCAGTCACTCATTCATACTATCTTCATTCAGTTCATCATCACATATACTCTAACGTTCACTCACACTCCATCCACTCACTCATTCATACTATCTTCATTCAGTTCATCATCACATATACTCTAACGTTCACTCACACTCCATCCACTCACTCATTCATACTATCTTCGTTCAGTTCATCATCACTTATACTCTAACGTTCACTCACACTCCATCCACTCACTCATTCATACTATCTTCATTCAGTTCATCATCACATATACTCTAACGTTCACTCACACTCCATTCACTCACTCATTCATACTATCTTCGTTCAGTTCATCATCACATATACTCTTAACGTTCACTCACACCCCATCCACTCACTCATTCATACTATCTTCATTCAGTTCATCATCACTTATACTCTAACGTTCACTCACACCCCATCCACTCACTCATTCATACTATCTTCATTCAGTTCATCATCACATATACTCTAACGTTCACTCACACTCCATCCACTCACTCATTCATACTATCTTCGTTCAGTTCATCATCACATATACTCTTAACGTTCACTCACACCCCATCCACTCACTCATTCATACTATCTTCATTCAGTTCATCATCACTTATACTCTAACGTTCACTCACACCCCATCCACTCACTCATTCATACTATCTTCATTCAGTTCATCATCACATATACTCTAACGTTCACTCACACTCCATCCACTCACTCATTCATACTATCTTCGTTCAGTTCATCATCACATATACTCTTAACGTTCACTCACACTCCATCCACTCACTCATTCATACTATCTTCATTCAGTTCATCATCACATATACTCTAACGTTCACTCACACTCCATCCAGTCACTCATTCATACTATCTTCGTTCAGTTCATCATCACATATACTCTTAATGTTCACTCACACTCCATCCACTCACTCATTCATACTATCTTCATTCAGTTCATCATCACTTATACTCTAACGTTCACTCACACCCCATCCACTCACTCATTCATACTATCTTCGTTCAGTTCATCATCACATATACTCTTAACGTTCACTCACACTCCATCCACTCACTCATTCGTACTCACCATCCTCCTTCCTTCAGTTCATCATCACATATACTCTAACGTTCACTCACACTCCACTCACTCATTCATACTCAATAAATAATAATAATAATAATAATAGCAATAATATGAAATCCAGCATATCTATTTTGTTTGCTGTGTCATAATAAAATAATAATATTAAAGAGGGTTGGAAGAGACCCCTTGGGCCATTGAGTCCAACCTCTTCTGCCTTTGTGCACCAAAAACACAAGCAAAGCACCCCTGACAGGTGGCCACCCATCCTCAATGTTATTAATCATCATCATCATCATCATACATCACACAGTCCTAAATGCCGGGGAAGTGTTCAACTTGTGATTTTGTGATACGAAATCCAGCATATATATATATATATATATATATATATATATATATATATATAAGACATGTCCAATATATATATATATATATATATATATATATATATATATATATATATATATATATATATTAGACATGTCCAAAAAATAGTTTTGAATCGTATATCGGAATTATTTCAGATTTGCACAACTTGCAAATTTGATGATAGCTCAAGAAATGAGGGCGGGAGAGCCCTATAAAAGTCCCGTCCCCCCGGTTCCTTTTTTTTGGGCGATTGCGCATGCGCGTCCGCCATTTTAGAAACATTTAGAATCATTACGAATTTTCGGAAATATCCGAAATTTTCTTTATCAAAGCGCCAGCGCCCCCTGCTTTAGAAACGAGAATTGAAACATTTTTTTCATCGATTAGAAAAAAATCGCTCTAACCGGTCTCTCCTATGGGTCTGGCTCACCTCTGGGCCTCGCGGTCGTCCTTGGGGTTGTAGTTGGAGAGGCAGTCCAGGATGAAGATCTGGCCCCACTCGGTGCACTCGTTCAGTGCCGTCAGCAGCTTGTTGATGTTCTGCGGGTTCAGGTCCAGCAGGTTGCTGTTGGGGTGGGACTCACTGATCTCCGACAGGGCCGCCACCGCGTTGGCCACCACCTGCAGACCGGGAATGCCGTCACGAACGGATGGCGAAAGGTGAGAGCGAAGCGAGAAAAAGGACGGAAGGAAAGGTATATGAGGGGTGACTCACCATGGGGTTGGAGTCGGCGATGAGGTCCCGGAGGGAGTCGAGGAAGCCCTGGTCCTCCACCATCTGGGCGTTGATGTCGTGAAGCTTGGCCACGCAGACGGCGGCCGTCTTGCGCACGTAGGGGTCCTCGTCCTTCAGGCACTTGCGCAGAGGCTCGCACAGGTACTCCGTGATCTTGTCCACACGGATGCAGCCCATGGTGCGCACCGCCAGCGCCCGGATCAGCGGGTTGGGGTCCTCGCAGTCCTGGGGGACAAAGCACAGAACGTTGGAATGTCGTATTTATTGGGTTGTTGTATGTCTATTCTCTCCTGACGTTTCGCCCACATCTATGGCAGGCATCCTCAGAGGTTGTGAGGAATATATCTCCATGTGCCAGAAGAAGTGGGCGAAACCTCGGGAGAGAATACTTCTGGCACATGGAGATATATTCCTCACAACCTCTGAGGATGCCTGCCATAGATGTGGGAGAAACGTCAGGAGAGAATACTTCTGGAACATGGAGATATATTCCTCACAACCTCTGAGGAGGCCTGCCATAGATGTGGGCAAAACGTCAGGAGAGAATGCTTCTGGAACATGGCCAGACAGCCCGAAAGACATACAACAACCCTGTGAGAAAGCCTTCGTCAACACGTTCTATTTATTATTACGTCGAGTCCCCAAAACCTTTCACGTGGAAGGTATTGCACCCGCTAGGCTCCTTGGCACCCATGGACTGACGAGCTCTAGGTCGGGCAAACTCGTCCTCCAGGTTTTCTGGACTTCAACTCCCACCATTCCTAATGTGATGCACCTAATTAATAGATGAATAGGGTAATTAATAAGAAGGGCCGGACCTTGACGAAGCTGTTGACGGCCATGATGGCCATGTCCGGCTGGCTCTTGGCGTAGTTCATCAGGTACAGGTAGACCAGCTTCTTCAGCTCCAGGTTGTCCGTCTGCATGCAGTTGACCACGTCCGGAAAGAGCGAGCTGGGCAAAGACGGAACGGATGAACGAGAGAGAGAGAGAGATGGAGGTAAACAAGGACATCCTTCCCATTATTCAAGAGGGGACGATGGGAGTTGCCGTCCCATGAATGCCAGTCCCTCCCAAAGCAATAGAAGATAGCCCAGGGTGAATAATAACACAATAATAACAACAGAAATGGTGATAATAACAACAATAGTGGTAACAATGATATAATAAATATAACAGCAATGTAATTAAATATAACAGTAATATAATTAAATAGAATAATAATATACTAATTAAATATGTCAATAACAGCAATATGATCAAATATAATAACAACCATATAAATATAATAATATAATAACTAAATATAATATCAATAATAACACCAATATGATCAAATATCATAACAATCATATAATCTATATATATAAAAGGGTAATGGCGTCACGGCGTCAGACAAAACAACTAAACTTAACGCCCCACAACCTTGAAAATTGACGACACAACCCATCATCCACGCCTCTAGGTTGATACAACAAAAAGAAAAGAAAAATAAAGTCCTAATTAGAGAGAGAGGAATAATTGCTTTTATCCAATTGCTGCCAGTTAGAAGGCTAAGCTCCTCCAACTTGGTCTCCTAGCAACCCAATAAAAATAATAAGAAAAAACACTAAAAATTAATACAATAAAATACTATAATAACAGAAAAATAACTAAAAATAATACAAGAAAATAATAAAATATCTATATATATAAAAGAGTGATGGCATCACGACGACCCACAAAACAACAAAACTACAGGCCCCCCAACCTCGAAATTTGACAACACAACCCATCATCCATGCCGCTAGGTTGATACAACAAAAAGCAAAGAAAAATAAAGTCCTAATTAGAGAGAGAGAGGAATAATTGCTTTTATCCAATTGCTGCCAGTTAGAAGGCTAAGCTCCTCCTACTTGGTCTCCTAGCAACCCGATAAAAAATAATTAAAAACACAAAAAATTAATACAATAAAATACTATAGTAACAGAAAATAACTAAAAATAATACAAGAAAACAATAAAATATAATAAATAAAAATATAACTTACAATAAAATTAATAAAAAATTGCAAATAACGTCAAATAAAAATTACACAACAATTTTTAACCAATACCACCACCACTTTGCCACAGCAACGCGTGGCCGGGCACAGCTAGTATAATAATATAATAACTAAATATAATAGCAATAATAACACCAATATGATCAAATATCATAACAATCATATAATCTATATATATAAAAGGGTAATGGCGTCACGGCGCCGGAC
Source organism: Anolis carolinensis (assembly GCF_035594765.1). Taxonomy (NCBI): domain Eukaryota; kingdom Metazoa; phylum Chordata; class Lepidosauria; order Squamata; family Anolidae; genus Anolis; species Anolis carolinensis. The sequence continues at coordinate 29,172,366 of NW_026943818.1, forward strand.
AAAACAACTAAACTGAACGCCCCACAACCTTGAAAATTGACAGCACAACCTCTCATCCACGCCTCTACGTTCATACAACAAAAAGAAAAGTAAAATTAAGTCCTAGCCACAGCAATACGTGGCCGGGCACAGCTAGTAACTAAATCGCAATGCTACCACCTTCCCTGGCTTGTACTGGAGTCTTTGCACTTCGATCTTCAGATTCTCGTGTCACGTTAGCTTTTCCAGTTGCTGCTCGTCTTTGCAGCTTGAATGAACATTATTATTATTTTTATTATTATCTTTGATACACAACTAGATGAGTCCACAGCAAACAAGATCGCAATGCTATCACCTTCCCTGGCTTGTGCTGGAGTCTTTGCATTTCGATCTTCAGATTCTCGCGTCACGTTAGCTTTTCCAGTTGCTGCTCGTCTTTGCAGCTCGAATGAACATTATTTTTATCATCATCATCAAGGTCTATATGAATGAAAATTATTATTATTATTATTATTATTATTAATATATCATAATAATTTACATTCATATAGAGCTTGATGATGATAATAATAATAATAATAATGTTCATTCGAGCTGCAACTGGAAAAGCTAATGTGACAAGTGAATCTGAAGATCGAAGTGCAAAGACTCCAGCACAAGCCAGGGAAGGTGTTGTTTGCTGTGGACTCGTCTTGTTGTGTATCAAAGATAATAATAATAATGATGATGTTCATTTGAGCTGCAAAGACGAGCAGCAACTGGAAAAGCTAACGTGACAAGTGAATCTGAAGATCGAAGTGCAAAGAGTCCAGCACAAGCCAGGGAAGGTGTTGTTTGCTGTGGACTCATCTTGTTGTGTATCAAAGATGATGATAATAATAATAATAATAATAATGTTCATTCGAGCTGCAACTGGAAAAGCTAACGTGACAAGTGAATCTGAAGATCGAAGTGCAAAGACTCCAGCATAAGCCAGGGAAGGTGTTGTTTGGTGTGGACTCGTCTTGTTGTGTATCAAAGATAATAATAATAATAATAATAATAATGTTCATTCGAGCTGCAACTGGAAAAGCTAACGTGACAAGTGAATCTGAAGATCGAAGTGCAAAGACTCCAGCACAAGCCAGGGAAGGTGTTGTTTGCTGTGGACTCATCTTGTTGTGTAGCAAAGATAATAATAATAATAATAATAATAATGTTCATTCGAGCTGCAACTGGAAAAGCTAACGTGACAAGTGAATCTGAAGATCGAAGTGCAAAGAGTCCAGCACAAGCCAGGGAAGGTGTTGTTTGCTGTGGACTCATCTTGTTGTGTAGCAAAGATAATAATAATAATAATAATAATAATGTTCATTCGAGCTGCAACTGGAAAAGCTAACGTGACAAGTGAATCTGAAGATCGAAGTGCAAAGAGTCCAGCACAAGCCAGGGAAGGTGTTGTTTGCTGTGGACTCATCTTGTTGTGTAGCAAAGATAATAATAATAATAATAATAATAATGTTCATTCGAGCTGCAACTGGAAAAGCTAACGTGACAAGTGAATCTGAAGATCGAAGTGCAAAGACTCCAGCACAAGCCAGGGAAGGTGTTGTTTGCTGTGGACTCATCTTGTTGTGTATCAAAGGTAATAATAATAATAATAATAATAATGTTCATTCGAGCTGCAACTGGAAAAGCTAACGTGACAAGTGAATCTGAAGATCGAAGTACAAAGACTCCAGCACAAGCCAGGGAAGGTGTTGTTGTGTATCAAATAATATTCATTCCGATAGGCCTTGATGATCGCGTAATAATAATTATTGTTTACATTCGGAGTGTCCGTACCTGACGTCCTTGCCCACGGTCATGGCCGCGATGACCTTCTTGACGGCCTCCTTGCGCTTCTCCTTCTTCTCGTTGTTGAGCTCCGCTTTCAGCTCAAAGATCTCGCCTTGGGCGGAAGGAAACAAAATACAGCCGGGTCAGAGATGCTGTTGTCCTATTATTATATTAAGTAACTAGCTTTGCCCGGCCACGCATTGCTGTGGCTTATGGGAATTATAGTTTTTAATGGCCTTGCAGGTTGAATGGGTGTTTGTTTACTGTCTGGAGGAATGTTTTGTTGGGAAGTGTTAGCTGGCCCTGATGGTTTCGTTTGTAGGATTCCCAATTTCCCTGCTTTCAGAGTGTTGGTCTTTATTTCCTGGTTTTAGAGATCACATTGTTTTCTATTATGATACCATAGTAAGTCAAATAGATTATATTTATAATGTGACTAGCTGTGCCCGGCCACGCGTTGCTGTGGCAAAGTGGTGGCGGCATTGGTTAAAAATTGTTGTGTAATTTTTATTTGACATTATTTGTATTTTTAAATTAATTTTATTGCAAGTTATCTTTTTATTTATTATATTTTATTTTCTTGTATAATTTTTAGTTATTTTTTTTTGTTATTATGGTATTTTATTGTATTAATTTTTTTTAGTGTTTTTTATTATTTTTTATTGGGTTGCTAGGAGACCAAGTGGGCGGAGCTTAGCCTTCTAACTGGCAGCAATTGGATAAAAGCAATTATTCCTCTCCCTCTAATTAGGACTTTATTTTTCTTTTCTTTTTGTTGTATCAACCTAGAGGCATGGATGATGGGTTGTGTTGTCAAATTTCGAGGTTGGGGGGCCTGTAGTTTTGTTGTTTTGTGGGTTGCCATGATGCCATCCCTCTTTTATATATATAGACTAGCTTTGCCCGGCCACGAGTTGCTGTGGCTTATGGGAATTATAGTTTTTACTGGCCTTTCAGGTTGAATGGGTGTTTGTTTACTGTCTGGAGGAATGTTTTGTTGGGAAGTGTGAGCTGGCCCTGGTTGTTTCGTTTGTAGAATTCCCAATTTCCCTGCTTTCAGAGTGTTGGTCTTTATTTCCTGGTTTTAGAGACCATATTGTTTTCTATTATGATACCATAGTAAGTCTTATATATTATATTTATAATGTGATATTAGTTGGTTAGAATTGGATTATATGAGGTCAGTTGTACATAGTTGTATAAAATGTAGACTGAACTGGATTAGATGGCAATTTTTGAGTTTGGGGGTTTTGGGGTTTTGTTGTTTTGTGAGTCGCCACGATGCCACAAGCCTTTTATATATATAGATGGTATGACATTATATTAAATAAGATTATTCCCTCCCTCCTGTCCGCACCTCACCTTTTTTATTGGTGGTGAAATACTTGGAATCCGTCATGGCTTCGGTTTCCTAAGACTAAAAGGGAGGAAAGAAATACAGGAAATGATAGGAATACAATGTAATGAAATGCAATACTAATAATAATACGGTATATTAATATATATTGCTAATATTGTGCTATGCTGATACTATAATACATTGTATATAAATACATGTCATATTGATAGGAACATAATGTAATGCATTATAATTCTAATCATAATATATTATAATTATGATACTAATATTGTCCTATGCTGATAATATAATACATTGTCATATTGATAGGAATACAATGCAATGTAATATAACACTAATAATACAATATAATAATATTGTGCTATGCTGATAATACAATATATTGTCATATGGATAGGAATACAATGCAATGCAATATAACACTAATAATACAATGCAATATAACACTAATAATACAATGCAATGCAATATATTACTAATATTAATATAATTATGATAATAATATTTTGCTATGCTGATAATATAATATATTGTCATGTGGATAGGAATACAATGCAATGCAATATAACACTAATAACACACTATAATAATATTTTGCTATGCTGATAATACAATATATTGTCATATGGATAGGAATGCAATGCAATGCAATATAACACTAATAATATAATGTAATGCAATATATTACTAATATTAATATAATTATGATACTAATATTGTGCTATGCTGATAATATAATATATTGTCATATGGATAGGAATGCAATGCAATGCAATATAACACTAATAATATAATGTAATGCAATATATTACTAATATTAATATAATTATGATACTAATATTGTGCTATGCTGATAATATAATATATTGTCATATGGATAGGAATACAATGCAATGCAATATAACACTAATAATATAATGTAATGCAATATATTACTAATATTAATATAATTATGATACTAATATTGTGCTATGCTGATAATATAATATATTGTCATATGGATAGGAATGCAATGCAATATAACACTAATAATATAATGTAATGCAATATATTACTAATATTAATATAATTATGATACTAATATTGTGCTATGCTGATAATATAATATATTGTCATGTGGATAGGAATGCAATGCAATGCAATATAACACTAATAATATAATGTAATGCAATATATTACTAATATTAATATAATTATGATACTAATATTGTGCTATGCTGATAATATAATATATTGTCATATGGATAGGAATGCAATGCAATATAACACTAATAATATAATGTAATGCAATATATTACTAATATTAATATAATTATGATACTAATATTGTGCTATGCTGATAATATAATATATTGTCATGTGGATAGGAATGCAATGCAATGCAATATAACACTAATAATATAATGTAATGCAATATATTACTAATATTAATATAATTATGATACTAATATTGTGCTATGCTGATAATATAATATATTGTCATGTGGATAGGAATACAATGCAATGCAATATAACACTAAAAATATAATGTAATGCAATATATTACTAATATTAATATAATTATGATACTAATATTTTGCTATGCTGATAATATAATATATTGTCATGTGGATAGGAATACAATGCAATGCAATATAACACTAATAATACAATGCAATATAACACTAATAATACAATGCAATGCAATATATTACTAATATTAATATAATTATGATACTAATATTTTGCTATGCTGATAATATAATATATTGTCATATGGATAGGAATACAATGCAATGCAATATAACACTAATAATATAATGTAATGCAATATATTACTAATATTAATATAATTATGATACTAATATTGTGCTATGCTGATAATATATTGTCATATTGATAGGAACACAATGCAATGCAATACAATACTAATAACCCAATATAATATAATAATATTGTGCTATGCTGATAATATAATATATTTTCATATTGAAAGGAATACAATGCAATGCAATACAATACTAATAGCATAATATAATAATATAATAATATTGTGCTATGCTGATAATATATTGTCATATTAATATTAATATATTGTCATATTGATAGGAACACAATGCAATGCAATACAATACTAATAGCACAATATAATAACCTATAATGCAATATATTAACTATAATAATATATAGTGATAATGCTGTATTATGATGGGATATCAACCTCAATGGGCTCCTGTCCGTCCTACCTTGCAGGGAGGCAAGAACCCAAGTGGGCGTGGCTTGAGAGACCTGAGGCCACGCCCTTTTGTCCTCACCTGGAGAAGAAGAAGGAGAAGCAGGAGCAGCAACCGACGAGAAGGACCACAGAGACAGAGACAGAGAGAGAAGCCAGGGTGGGGCCAGCCACTGGGAGGACCGGAAGCCGGGGACAGAGAGCCGCCCCCGCCTAGAAGCGCCCACTTCCGGATCGAGGCCACACCCACAGGAAGTTGAGGCAGGAATAAGTCTTTCCCTTTTTCCCCCATTCTGTATCCCTCTCTGTCCTGTGGGGGTCCTAGAGAGGCCACTTCCGGTGAGGACTAGATAAGGTCTAGAGTCGCGTTCGGAGTCCTAGAGCGGCCACTTCTGGGGAGGCCTACCTGTGAGTCTTCGCGTTGGGAGTCCTAGAGCGGCCTCTACCTGTGAGGGTCCTCTGTGGTCGCGTGGGGTCCACTTGAGGCGAGGCCTAGCTAAGGCCTGGGAGCGCGTGGGGGTCCTAGAGAGGCCACTTCCGGTGAGGCCTAGTTAAGACTTGGAGTCGCGTGCGGGTCCTAGAGCGGCCACTTCCGGCGAGGCCTAGCTGTGAGTCTGGGGTCGCGTGGGGTCTTAAGAGTTTCCACTTGAGGCGAGGCCTAGCTAAGGTCTGGGAGCGCGTGGGGGTCCTAGAGAGGCCTACCCGTGAGTCTGGAAGCCCTTGGGGGTCTTAAGAATACCCACTACCGGTGAGGCCTAGCTAAGGCCGGGGAGCGCGTGGGGGTCCTAGAGTGGCCACTTCCGGCGAGGCCTAGCTGTGGGTCTGGGGCAGCGCGGGGTCTTCGAGTGTCCACTTCCGGTGAGGCCTAGCTAAGGCCTGGGAGCGCGTGGGGGTCCTAGAGTGGCCACTTCCGGCGAGGCCTAGCTGTGGGTCTGGGGCAGCGCGGGGTCTTCGAGTGTCCACTTCCGGTGAGGCCTAGCTAAGGCCTGGGAGCGCGTGGGGGTCCTAGAGTGGCCACTTCCGGCGAGGCCTAGCTGTGGGTCTGGGGCAGCGCGGGGTCTTCGAGTGTCCACTTCCGGTGAGGCCTAGCTAAGGCCTGGGAGCGCGTGGGGGTCCTAGAGTGGCCACTTCCGGCGAGGCCTAGCTGTGGGTCTGGGGCAGCGCGGGGTCTTCGAGTGTCCACTTCCGGTGAGGCCTAGCTAAGGCCGGGGAGCGCGTGGGGGTCCTAGAGTGGCCACTTCCGGCGAGACCTACCTGTGAGTCTGGAGGCTCGTGGGATTCCTAGAGTGGCCACTTCCGGCGAGGCCTAGCTCTGGTCTTGGAAGGGAGAGAACAAAGGTAGGGAAGTGGATCTAGAAAGAGAAAAAAGAGGAGAAAAGTTATTTTTCCCCCCTCAGGCAGCAAAAAGGAACTTCTCCTCTTTCCCCCGTTTGCTTTTGGGAAGATTCTCCTCCTCTCCTTCCTCTCTCTGGCTGAGCTAGTTTGTAGTGCAGCTTTCTTGTACTGGTTTTTGTCAGCTCTAGTTTGTAGTGCAGCTTTCTTGTACTGGTTTTTGTCAGCTCTAGTTTGTAGTGCAGCTTTCTTGTGCTGGTTTTTGTCAGCTCTAGTTTGTAGTGCAGCTTTCTTGTACTGGTGTTTTGTCTGCTGTGCTTTGGTGAGTTTCTGATTTTTGACTTCAATCAAAGCAGGTTCTTCACTTTGCTTGACATCTTCTGCCAGGGCATGTTCTTCTTCTTTGACTGCTTGTTTGACTTGCAAGAGTCCTCTGCCCCCTGATCTTCTAGGCAGATATAGCCGGTCAACATCACTGCGAGGGTGCAGGGAATGATGGATGGTCATGAGTTTTCTTGTTTTTCTGTCCAAATTGTCCAGTTCTTATGACAGGCATGGCCCAGGTGTTTATGGCCTTGATGGTGTTGCCTCCATTGAGCTTGCTTTTGAGAATTTTTCTGACCCTTTGTGTGTATTTTTTACTGACCAGAGTCTTCACATGTTCATGCTTGATGTTGTAAGATGCCCAGATATTTATAGGCCTCCGGTTAGTGACACTTTATTGTTTGGCCATTAGGCATATTGATGCCCTCACTTTCCATGATTTTTCCCTTCTTCAATGCCACTGTTGAACATTTGTCCAAACCAAACTCCATGCTGATATCAGTGCTAAAAATTCGGACAGTGTTAGTCAGAGAAATGGATTTCAGTTTCTTTTTTTCCCATACAGCTTCAGGTCATCCATGTACATCAGATGCGAAATTTTGTGAGATTTCTTAGATGTTTATTACTATTATTGTGTTATGATCTTGTATTATTACTAGCTGTGCCCGGCCACCCGTTGCTGTGGCAAAGTGGTGGTGGTATTGGTTAAAAATTGTTGTGTAATTTTTATTTGACGTTATTTGTAAATTTTTAAATTAGTTTTATTGTAAGTTATCTTTTTATTTTTTATATTTTATTATTTTCTTGTATTATTTTTAGTTATTTTCTGTTATTATAGTATTTTATTGTATTAATTTTTTCGTGTTTTAAATTTTTTTGTGTGTTTTATTATTTTTTATTGGGTTGCTAGGAAACCAAGTTGGAGGAGCTTAGCCTTTTTAACTGGCAGCAATTGGATAAAAGCAATTAATCCTCTCTCTCTAATTAGGACTTTATTTTTCTTTTCTTTTTGTTGTATCAACCTAGAGGCGTGGATGATGGGTTGTGTTGTCAAATTTCGAGGTTGGGGGGCCTGTAGTTTTGTTGTTTTGTGGGTCGCCGTGATACCATCACTCTTTTATATATATAGACTAGCTGTGCCCAGCCACGCGTTGCTGTGGCGAAGTATGGTGGTATGGGAAATAAAGTATTGAGGAACTGGTGGTAGTTAAGGTAAAGGGTCCCCTGGGTTGAGTGGGTTGCTAGGAGACCAAGTGAGCAGAGCTTAGCCTTCTAACTGGCAGCAATTGGATAAAAACAATTATTCCTCTCCCTAATTAGGACTTTATTTTTCTTTTCTTTTTGTTGTATCAACCTAGAGGCATGGATGAGGGGTTGTGCTGTCAATTTTCGAGGTTGTGGGGTGTTTACTTTTGTTGTTTTGTCCGCTGCCGTGATGCCATCACTCTTTTATATATATAGATTGTTGTTGTTGTTGTTCCTGTGTCCCTTTCCCAGGGCCTCGACTGTGTCCCCGGCCCGGCCTGCGGGCGCTGCATGCGTCTTCTCCTCCCCGGGGTGCTCCTCTTGCGTACAACCCGCATCATCCTCCGGAGCCAGCGGCCTGGGCCTCCACTCGGACTCGCCTTCCCTCCCCTCGCGCACCGTGGCCGGGCCCTATTCCGGGCGCCCGGGATGGCGGAGCAGCGCTACTGCGTGGACTACGCCAAGCGCGGCACGGCCAGCTGCAAGAAGTGCAAGGAGAAGCTGGCCAAGGGGGCCGTGCGCATCGGGAAGGTGGTGCCCAACCCCTTCTCGGACTCGGGCGGGGACATGAAGGAGTGGTACCACGTCAAGTGCGCCTTCGAGAAGCTCCAGCGCGCCCGGGCCACCACCAAGCGCATCGAGGACCTCACCGACCTGGAGGGGTGGGAGGAGCTGCAGGAGGCCGAGAAGGAGGACATCAACCGGCACATCGCGGGTGCGTTGGGGCAGAGAGAGGGAGTGGAGTGCAGGTAGAAGAGCAGGTGGATGGATGGATAGAATGGTAGAGGGATGAATGGATGGAGGGATGGATAGAATAGATCGATGGATGGATAGAATGGTAGGTAGGTAGAATGGTAGATGGATGGATGCATGCATGGATAGAATGGTAGGTAGATAGAATGGTAGATAGATGGATGGATGGATGGATTGATAGAATGGTAGATGGATGGATGGATGGATGCATACAATGGTAGATTGATGGATAGATTGATACAATGGTGGATGGATGGATGGATAGAATGGTAGATGTATGGATGGATAGAGTGGTGGATGGATGGATAGAATGGTGGATGGATGGATGGATAGATAGAAAGGTAGATGGATGGATGGATAGAATGGTAGATAGATCGATGGATGGATGGATAAAATGGTAGATGGATGGATGGATAGAGTGGTGGATGGATGGATGGATAGAATGGTGGATGGATGGATGGATAGATAGAAAGGTAGATGGATGGATGGATAGAATGGTAGATAGATCGATGGATGGATGGATAGATAGATCGATGGATGGATGGATAGAATGGTAGATGGATGGATGGATAGATAGAATACTAGATGGAGGGATGGATGGATAGAATGCTAGATGGAGGGATGGATAGATAGATCGATGGATGGATGGATAGAATGGTAGATAGATCGATGGATGGATGGATAAAATGGTAGATGGATGGATGGATGGATAGAATGCTAGATGGATGGATGGATGGATAGAATGCTAGATGGATGGATAGATAGATAGATTGATGGATGGATGGATAGATAGAATTGTAGATCGATGGATGGACGGATGGATAGAATGGTGGATAGATGGATGGATGGATGGATGGATGGATGGATGGATGGATGGATAGAACGGTAGATAGATCAATGGATGGATAGCTAGAATGGTAGATGGATGGATGGATGGATAGCTAGAATGGTAGATGGATGGATGGATAGAGTGGTGGATGGGTGGATGGATAGATAGAATTGCAGATCGATGGATGGACGGATGGATAGAATGGTAGATAGATCAATGGATGGATAGCTGGAATGGTAGATGGATGGATGGATAGATAGAATGGTAGATAGATAGGTAGATAGATATGGCAAGAGATAGAAAGGTAAGTAGGTGGATAGGTAGGTAGAGTGGTGGATGGATGGATGGATAGATAGAATGGCAGATAGATAGAAAGATAGGTTGGTAGGTAGATAGAATGGTAGACAGATAGGTATGTAGGTAGGTAAGTAGATAGATAGATAAATTACATAGGTAGTGCAGGTAGGTAGAACGGTAGGTAGAGGCAGATAATTAGAAAGGTAGGCGGGTAGGTAGAATGGTAGTTAGATAGATAGATAGCTAGATAGACAGATAGAAAGGTTGGTAGGTAGAACGGAAGGTAAATAGAAAGGTGGACAGGAAGACAGGAGTGACAGATAGGGTTCGGGGGCACCATGATTGACGCGAGGCCGTTCTCTTTGCAGAGCTGAGCTCGAAATCGGCCCTGACCCCCAAGAAGAAGGCAGTGGTCCAGGCCAAGATCTCCCCCGGCGGACAGGTCACCTCCCCGAAGAAGGCCCCCGGCCCCTCCCCCGACCCCCCCAAGAAGTTCTCCGGATTTACAGGTGTGTTGGCTCCATTCAAGCTCTTGTTTGCTGTGCACTCACCTTGTTGGGTATCTAATAATAATAATAATAATAATAATATTTTATAATATAATTATAATATTACTTAATAATAATAATAATGGAAATATACTATATTATTTTATAATATAATTATAATGTTATAATTATAATAATAATAATTATGGATCACAGTTATTACTATAATAATAATAATAATAATAGTAATAACTGTGATCCAATACTGATATAGATGACGGGAGAGATAACACCAAGAGCGATCCTTTGAGAGGCCAAAAAGTCCGGTTTATTATATTCAGCTGAGTCTCTGGAAGTGGAATCTCTTCAAGGCGTTGACGTTGCCTTTTATACATTTTCAGACAAAGGACACGCTTCTACATACATACCATATTGTTTTTGTTGTCTCTATTTTTCCACTTATAGAGCTAGTTTATCGTTTTTCTCTGAAATATGGTAAATATTCAAAAACATTTAATCTAGTGATGCCTCGATTAATGAAATTTTATTGGTGTCTATTTTTATTTCTGGAATTTACCCAGAACTGCTGCATTTCCCACCCTCGGCTTATACTCGAGTCAATAAGTTATCCCAGTTTTTTTGTGGTACAATTAGGTGTCTCGGCTTATATTCGAGTTGGCTTATAGTTAACCTTGGTTTTATTGTTCTTTTGATCTTGTTTAATGTAGTATATATTTTCTTTTATTGTGTTGTTTAATGTGCTATGATTTGTTGTTCTATTATATTTTGTTATATTGTATTGTTCTGGGTATGGCCCCATGTAAGCCGCCCCGAGTCCCCGTTGGGGAGATGGTGGCGGGGTAAAAATAAAGTTTATTATTATTATTACTATTATTACTATTATTATAGTCGAGTATATAGGGTAAGCTCAAAGCTAGTTTTTGAGGCAAAGTTGGTAGGGCTTCTTCCAGTGGCAAAGAAATCCTGAGATATTCTCTGCCCCGGTGCTAAGCTACTATTTTAAAAACGAACAGGTCTTTCCCCTATCTATGCTCGTCACTGGTTTTAAAGTCAGGTCAGTACTTACGATGGCTTTGTCTTGGCCACACAAGCTGGCTACAAACTCTGCTAATGGTTGACTATCAGAGTGCTGCAGAATCTGCAGCAACCCTGGAACAAATACAAACAAGGTGGCATTTTCTATAACTATGAAAAGATGCAAAACAAGCCAGCAGAGTGCTCTTGTTTGCTGTTTACTCGTCATGTTGTGCATCTAATAAATAATAATAATGGTGGTGATGATTAATGCAGCCAAGCCGGGCCCTGCTGAGTCCTGCCCGGGGGCGAAGGGGACGCTCTCGTCGCAGCGCAGCGACCCGCGGCACAAGGACTGCCTCCTGAGAGAGTTCCGGAAGCTGTGCGCGGCCGTGGCTGAGAAGCCCGGCTACAACGTCAAGACCCAGATCGTGCAGGACTTCCTGCAGAAGGGCTCCACCGGAGGTAGGGAGGTGGGAATCGGGGTGGAGCCCCGGACCCCACGGCCCGGCCTCTCCTGACCCGTGGTCTCCTGTCCATGCGCAGAGGGCTTCCGGGGGGACCTCTACCTGACGGTCAAGCTGCTCCTCCCGGGCGTGGTCAAGAGCGTCTACAACCTCAACGACAAGCAGATCGTCAAGCTCTTCAGCCGCATCTTCGCCTGCAGCCAGGAGGACATGGCCCGAGACCTGGAGCAGGTGACCCATGGGCTTTGGAGTCCCTTCCCGCCTTGGAACTAAGCAGAGCCAGGCCCGGTTAGGCCTCGGGTGGGAGACCCAACTGTCATCCATCCATCCATGTCTGTCATCCATCCATCCATCCACCCATTTATAATGTCATGTTGACCCATCTATCCATCCATCTATCTATGTCTGTCATCCATCCATTCATCCATCCATCATCTGTCTATCATCCATCTATCTATGCCTGTCATCCATCCATCTATCTATCCATCATCTGTCTATCATCCATCTATGTCTGTCATTCATCCATCCATCATCTGTCTATCATCCATCTATCTTCCATCTATCTATGTCTGTCATCCATCCATTCATCATCTGTCTATCATCTGTCTATCATCCATGTCTGTCTTCCATCCATCCATCCATCCATCATCTGTCTATCATCCATCTATCTATGTCTGTCACCCATCCATCCATCCATCCATCCATCATCTGCCTATCATCCATCCATCTATGTCATCCATCTATCCATCATCTGTCTATCATCCATCTATCTATGTCTGTCATCCATCCATCCATCTATCATCTGTCTATCATCCATCCATCTATGTCTGTCATCCATCCATCCATCCATCCATCATCTGTCTATCATCCATCCATCCATCTATACCTGTAATCAGGACGTTTCCAAACGTTTCATCTTGATGACCCATCTATCATCCATCCATCATCTGTCTATTATCCATCTATGTCTGTCATCCATCCATCCATCATCTGTCTATCATCCATCTATGTCTGTCATCCATCCATCTATCCATCCACCCATTTATAATGTCATTTCATGTTGACCCATCTATCCATCCATCCATCCATCCATCCATCATCTGTCTATCATCCATCTATCTATGTCTGTCATTCATCCATCCATCATCTGTCCATCATCCATCTATATCTGTCATCCATCCATCATCTGTCTATCATGCATCCTCCATCAGTCTGTCCGTCATCCATCCATGCATCTATGCAGAACTTTCCAAACATCTCATCCATCTATCAATCATCCATCCATCCATTCATCATCCATCTGCCTACCATCTTGGGCTGACAGGCCTGTCTGCTTCGAACTGATTCCCCGCTGCGTCTTGCAGCAGTGAGTTCCGCAGTTCACACATGTCGGCCTCTCTCTCTCTCTCTCTCTCGTCAGGGCGACGTCTCGGAGACGGTGCGGCTCTTCTTCGAGCGCAGCCGGTCCTTCCCGCCGGCCGCCAAAAGCCTGCTGACCATCCAGGAAGTGGACGCCGCCCTGACCCGCCTGGCCAGCCTCACCAAGGAAGATGACCAGCAGGCCCTGCTCCAGGAACTCGCCAGCAGGTCATCTCCAGAATAATATACCGTATATACTCGAAGATAAGCCGAGTTTTTCAGCCCTTGCAATATGCTTGCAATATGTGATCTATTTCTCTCTTCTCCTCCCTTATCGGTGTGTTTTCTTTTGCAAAACCTGCATGCTATTGCTTGCAATATGTCATCTATTTCTCTCTTCTCCTCCCTTATCGGTGTGTTTTCTTTTGCAAAGCCTGCAGGATATTTCTTGCAATATGTGATCTATTTCTCTCTTCTCCTCCCTTATCAGTGTGTTTTCTTTTGCAAAGCCTTCCTGCAGGCTATTGCTTGCAATATGTGATCTATGTCTCTCTTCTCCTCCCTTATCGGTGTGTTTTCTTTTGCAAAACCTGCATGCTATTGCTTGCAATATGTGATCTATTTCTGTCTTCTCCTCCCTTATCAGTGTGTTTTCTTTTGCAAAGCCTCCCTGGAGGCTATTGCTTGCAATATGTGATCTATGTCTCTCTTCTCCTCCCTTATCAGTGTGTTTTCTTTTGCAAAGCCTGCAGGCTATTGCTTGCCATATGTGATGTATTTTTCTCTTCTCCTCCCTTATCAGTGTGTTTTCTTTTGCAAAGCCTGGAGGCTGTTGCTTGCAATATGTGATCTATTTCTCTCTTCTCCTCCCTTATCAGTGTGTTTTCTTTTGCAAAGCCTGCAGGCTACTGCTTGCAATATGTGATCTATTTCTCTCTTCTCCTCCCTTATCGGTGTGTTTACTTTTGCAAAGCCTCCCTGCAGACTATTTCTTACAATATGTGATCTATTTCTCTCTTCTCCTCCCTTATCAGTGTGTTTTCTTTTGCAAAGCCTGTCTCTCGTTGCTTCTCAGGTGCACGGCCAACGACTTGAAGTGTGTCATCCGTCTCATCAAGCACGACTTGAAGATGAACGCCGGGGCCAAACACATGTGAGTCTCGAATGTTAATGAGAATAATAATAATAATAATAATAATAATAATAATAATTGAAGAAGATGCCACATTTGACATGAGTTAGTATGCCTGTTAATGGGCTGCTAAGGAGGATAACAATACTACTACTACTACTAATGATTATTATTATCAAAGAAGATCCCAATCTTGATAGGAGTGTGAGTGTGTTAATGAGAATAATAATAATAGAACAAGATACCAAGGTTGATATGTTATTGTTTTGTATTTGATGATGTAATTATATTATTATTATTATATATTTTATGATGCATTATTGTTTTTATTATTTTACATTTTTATTATTATGTATTATTTTATTCGTTATTTTGTATTATTATTTTTTATTGTTATTATTATTTTGTATTGTTGTTAGTTTGTATTATTATTACTGTATTATTTTATTTGTCATTTTGTATTATTATTTTGTGTTATTTTGTATTATTTTATTCATTATTTTGTAGCATTATTATTGCATTACTTTATTTGTCATTTTGTATTATTATTTTGTATTATTTTATTCGTTATTCTGTATTGTTAATTTGTATTATTATTTTGTATTATTTTGTATTATTTTATTCATTATTTTGTATTATTATTATTTTGTATTGATGCTGTTTTGTAGTATTATTATTTTATTATTTTATTCGTTGTTCTGTATTATTATTTTGTATTATTATTATTATTTTGTATTATTTTGTATTTTTATTGTATTATTTTATTCGTTATTCTATATTATTATTTTGTCTTATTATTTTGTGTTATTTTATTCATTATTCTGTATTATTATATTAATAATTAATATATTAATATTATTTTGTATTATTATTTTGTATTGTTGCTATTTTGTAGTATTATAATTGTATTATTTTATTCGTTGTTCTGTACTATTATTTTGTATTATTATTATTTTGTATTATTATTTTGTCTTATTGTATTATTTTATTTGTCATTTTGTATTAGTAATTTGTCTTATTATTATTTTGTATTATTTTATTCGTTATTCTGTATTATTATTATTTTGATTATTATGATTATTTTGTATTATTTTATTCATTATTTTGTATTATTATTATTTTGTATTATTTTATTCGTTATTCTGTATTATTATTTTGTGTTATTATTATTTTGATTATTATGATTATTTTGTATTATTTTATTCATTATTTTGTATTATTATTATTTTGTATTATTATTATTGTCATTTTGTATTTATTATTTTGTCTTATTATTTTGTATTATTTTATTCGTTATTCTGTATTATTATTTTGTATTATTCTATTCATTATGTTGTATTATTATTATTTTATATTATTATTATTATTTTGTCTTATTATTATTTTGTATTATTTTGTATTATTATTTTATTCATTATTTTGTCTTATTATTATTATTATTATTTATTTATTTATTTTATTTATTTATTTGCGACATTTATATCCCGCCCTTCTCACCCCGAAGGGGACTCAGGGCGGTTTACAAGTATATATACATACAATATATTATATTATACAACTATATCGCAATATTATTAGTAATATTGCATGTAATATAAATATACAATTATAATAGTGAATTATAATAATAATAATAATAATAATAATAATAATTATTATTATTATTATTATTTTCCCCTCCCTTTGGCAGCCTGGAGGCCCTGGACCCCAACGCGTTTGAGGCCTTCAAGGCGTCCCGTGACCTTTCGGATGTGGTGGAGCGTGTTCTGCGCAACCAGGCGGAGGCCCAGGCGGCCCCGGGGACCCACCGGGCCCTCAGCGTCCAGGCCGCCCTCATGACCCCCGTCCAGCCCATGCTGGTAGGAAGACGACCAGGGCGAATGGGGGGGACGGGGACGCTGGGCTTTGTGATGCGCATGTGTTGACGTCCTCCTCCGCTCCGCCCAGGCCGAGGCCTGCAAGTCCATTGCGCAGGCCATGAAGAAGTGCCCCAACGGGATGCTGGCCGAGATCAAGTACGACGGGGAGCGGGTCCAGGTCCACAAGCAGGGAGAGCGCTTCCGGTACTTCAGCCGCAGCCTCAAGCCCGTCCTCCCGCACAAGGTGGGCGCCGCATTCGGGGGCATTGGGGGCCATTGGGGGCCATTGAGCATGATTGAAGGTCATTGAAGAGCCTCAGGGGCCACTGAGCATTGATGGCTATTGAGTATTGGGCTCCGTTGAGCGTTGGGTGGTCATTGAGAGCCTTTGATGGCCTTTGAAGACCGTTGAGAACCATTGGAGACTATTGAGAGCCATTGGGGAGCATTGGCAGCCATTGAAGGCCGTTGAGACCTATTGGGGGCCGTTGAGAACCATTGGCGGCCATTGAAGACCTTTGAGAGCCATCAGGGGCCATTGGTGGCCATTGAAGACCATTGAGACCCATTGGTGGTCATTGAAGACCGTTGAGAGCCATTGGGGGGATCATGAGAGCCATCAGGGACCTTGGGTGGTCATTGAAGACCGTTGAGAACCACTGGAAAGTCATTGAGAGATACCAGGGGCCATTGGTGGCCATTGAAGACGGTTGAGACCCATTGGTGATCATTGAAGACTGTTGAGAGCCATTAGGGGTCATTGGGAGCCATCAGGGGCCATTAGTGGTTATTGAAGATGGTTGAGAGCTATTAGGGGGCCATTGAGAGCCATCAGAGGCCTTGGGTGGTCATTGAAGACTGTTGAGAACCACTAGAGAGTCATTGAGAGACATCAGGGGCCATTGGTGGCCATTGAAGACCGTTGAGAACAATTGGGGGACCATTGAGAGCCATCAGGGGCCATTAGTGGTTATTGAAGATGATTGAGAGCCATTGGGGGCCATTGAGAGCCATCAGAGGCCTTGGGTGGTAATTGAAGACCGTTGAGAACCACTGGGGAGTCATTGAGAGCCATGCGGGGCCATTGGTGGCCATTGAAGACCTTTTAGACCCATTGGGGGCCATTGAAGATGGTTGAGAACCATTGGAGACTATTGAGAGTCATGGGGGGTCTTGGGGGGTCATTGAAGACCGTTGAGAACCATTGGGGACCATTGAGAGCCATTGGTGGCCATTGAAGACTGTTGGGGACCATTGGTGGCCATTGAAGACCGTTGAGAGTCATTGGGGGCCATTGAGAGCTATAGGGGGCCATTGGTGGTCACTGAAGACCGTTGAGACCCATTGGTGGCCATTGAAGACCGTTGAGAGCCATTAGGGGGTCATTGAGAGCCATCAGAGGCCTTGGTTGGTCATTGAAGACCGTTGAGAACCATTGGGGACCATTGATAGCCATCAGGAGTCATTGGTGGCCATTGAAGACCGTTGAGAACCATTGGAGGCCATTGAGAGCCATCAGAGGCTATTAGTGGTTATTGAAGATGGTTGAGAGCCATTGGGGGCCATTGAGAGCTATCAGGGGCCTTGGGTGGTCATTGAAGACCGTTGAGAACCACTGGGGAGTCATTGAGAGCCATGCGGGGCCATTGGTGGCCATTGAAGACCTTTGAGACCCATTGGGGGCCATTGAAGATGGTTGAGAACCATTGGAGACTATTGAGAGTCATGGGGGGTCATTGAAGACCGTTGAGAACCATTGGGGACCATTGAGAGCCATTGGTGGCCATTGAAGACTGTTGGGGACCATTGGTGGCCATTGAAGACCTTTGAGAGCCATTGGGGGATTATTGAGAGCCATCAGTGGCCTTGGGTGGTCATTGAAGACCGTTGAGAGCCATTAGGGGGTCATTGAGAGCCATCAGAGGCCTTGGTTGGTCATTGAAGACCGTTGAGAACCATTGGGGACCATTGATAGCCATCAGGAGTCATTGGTGGCCATTGAAGACCGTTGAGAACCATTGGAGGCCATTGAGAGCCATCAGGGGCCATTAGTGGTTATTGAAGATGGTTGAGAGCCATTGGGGGCCATTGAGAGCTATCAGGGGCCTTGGGTGGTCATTGAAGACCGTTGAGAACCACTGGGGAGTCATTGAGAGCCATTGGGGGCCTTGGGTGGTCATTGAAGACCGTTGTGAACCATTGGAGGCCATTGAGAGCCATCAGGGGCCATTAGTGGTTATTGAAGATGGTTGAGAGCCATTGGGGGCCATTGAGAGCCATGCGGGGCCATTGGTGGCCATTGAATACCTTTGAGACCCATTGGTGTTCATTGAAGTCCGTTGAGACCCATTGGGGCCCATTGGGAGCCATGTGAGGCCATTAGTGTTTATAGAAGATGGTTGAGAGCCATTAGGGGGTCCTTGAGAGCCATCAGGGGCCATTGGTGGCCATTGAAGACCTTTGAGACCCATTGGTGGTCATTGAAGACTGTTGAGAGCCATTGGTGGCCATTGAGAGTCATTGGGGGCCATTGAGAGCTATGGGGAGCCATTGATGGTCATTGAAGACCGTTGAGACCCATTGGTGGCCATTGAAGTCCGTTGAGACCCATTGGGGCCCATTGGGAGCCATGTGAGGCCATTAGTGTTTATAGAAGATGGTTGAGAGCCATTAGGGGGTCCTTGAGAGCCATCAGGGGCCATTGGTGGCCATTGAAGACCTTTGAGACCCATTGGTGGTCATTGAAGAATGTTGAGAGCCATTGGTGGCCATTGAGAGTCATTGGGGGCCATTGAGAGCTATGGGGAGCCATTGATGGTCATTGAAGACCGTTGAGACCCATCGGTGGTCATTGAAGACCGTTGAGACCCATTGGTGGTCATTGAGAGCCATCAGGGGCCATTAGTGGTTATAGAAGATGGTTGAGAGCCATTAGGGGGTCATTGAGAGCCATGAGGTGCCATTGGTGGTCATTGAAGACCTTTGAGACCCATTGGGGGCCATTGAGGTCCGTTGAGAACCATTGGGGACCATTGAGAGTCATTGGGGACCATTGAGAGTCATTGGGGGCCATTGAGAGCCATCAGGGGCCATTGGTGGCCATTGAAGACCTTTGAGACCCATTGGTGGTCATTGAAGACTGTTGAGAGCCATTGGTGGCCATTGAGAGTCATTGGGGGCCATTGAGAGCTATGGGGAGCCATTGGTGGCCATTGAATACCTTTGAGACCCATTGGTGTTCATTGAAGTCCGTTGAGACCCATTGGGGCCCATTGGGAGCCATGTGAGGCCATTAGTGTTTATAGAAGATGGTTGAGAGCCATTAGGGGGTCCTTGAGAGCCATCAGGGGCCATTGGTGGCCATTGAAGACCTTTGAGACCCATTGGTGGTCATTGAAGACTGTTGAGAGCCATTGGTGGCCATTGAGAGTCATTGGGGGCCATTGAGAGCTATGGGGAGCCATTGATGGTCATTGAAGACCGTTGAGACCCATTGGTGGCCATTGAAGTCCGTTGAGACCCATTGGGGCCCATTGGGAGCCATGTGAGGCCATTAGTGTTTATAGAAGATGGTTGAGAGCCATTAGGGGGTCCTTGAGAGCCATCAGGGGCCATTGGTGGCCATTGAAGACCTTTGAGACCCATTGGTGGTCATTGAAGACTGTTGAGAGCCATTGGTGGCCATTGAGAGTCATTGGGGGCCATTGAGAGCTATGGGGAGCCATTGATGGTCATTGAAGACCGTTGAGACCCATTGGTGGCCATTGAAGTCCGTTGAGACCCATTGGGGCCCATTGGGAGCCATGTGAGGCCATTAGTGTTTATAGAAGATGGTTGAGAGCCATTAGGGGGTCCTTGAGAGCCATCAGGGGCCATTGGTGGCCATTGAAGACCTTTGAGACCCATTGGTGGTCATTGAAGACTGTTGAGAGCCATTGGTGGCCATTGGGAGTCATTGGGGGCCATTGAGAGCTATGGGGAGCCATTGATGGTCATTGAAGACCGTTGAGACCCATTGGTGGCCATTGAAGTCCGTTGAGACCCATTGGGGCCCATTGGGAGCCATGTGAGGCCATTAGTGTTTATAGAAGATGGTTGAGAGCCATTAGGGGGTTCTTGAGAGCCATCAGGGGCCATTGGTGGCCATTGAAGACCTTTGAGACCCATTGGTGGTCATTGAAGACCGTTGAGAGCCATTGGGGGGGGCACTGGCGACCATTGAAGACCGTTGAGGACCATTGAGGGGTCATTGAGAGCCATCAGGGGCCATTGAAGACCATAGAGAGCCATTGAAGAGCGTGGTTGTGCCCGTGGTCCTCCTCCCCTGCAGGTGGCGCACTTTGAGGAGTTCATCCCGCGGGCCTTCCCGGGCGGGCACAGCATGATCCTGGACTCGGAGGTCCTGCTCATCGACACCCGGACCGGGAAGCCCCTCCCCTTCGGCACCCTCGGCGTACACAAGGTTTGTATATCTATCTATCTATATATATATATATCTATTACGTATGATCATTATTATTATTATTATTATTATTATTATTGACCCTGTTCCTTTTGCAGAAAGCCGCCTTTCAAGACGCCAACGTCTGCCTCTTCGTCTTCGACTGCATCTTCTTCAACGATGTCAGCTTGATGGACAGGTGGGTGGGACTATTATTATTATTATTATTGTTATTATTAAATATTATCCTTTTATTATTATATTTATTATATCTATTATTATATTTATTTTTATAATAATTATATGTATTATATAAATAACATATTATAACAACATAGACATATTATCATCGCCATAGTCATATCATATATATTATCGTCGCCATCACCATAATCAAATATTTACAAAATATATATTAGTTTATAATTATTTATTATTATTATTAAATATTTGTAACCCCTATTATTATATTTATTTTTATAATAATTATATGTGTTATATAAATACATATTATAACAACATAGACATATCATATATATTATCGTCGCCATCATCATCAAATATTTACAAAATATATATTAGTTTATAATTTATTATTGTTATTATTAAATATTTGTAACCCCTATTATATTTATTATTATTATTATTATTATTATTATTATTATTATTATTATATGTAACCCCTATTATTATATTTATTTTTATAATTATTAAATGTATTATATAAACACATATTATAACAACATAGACATATCATATATATTATCGTCGCCATCATCATCAAATATTTAAAATATATATATTAGTTTATAATAATAATAATAATTATTATTATTGAATATTTGTAACCCCTATTATTATATTTATTTTTATAATTATTAAATGTATTATATAAACACATATTATAACAACATAGACATATCATATATATTATCGTCGCCATCATCATCAAATATTTAAAAAAATATATTAGTTTATAATAATAATAATTATTATTATTGAATATTTGTAACCCCTATTATTATATTTATTTTTATAATAATTATATGTATTATATAAACACATATTATAACAACATAGACATATCATATATATTATCGTCGCCATCATTAAATATTTACAAAATATATATTAGACTATAATTATTTATTATTATTATTATTATTATTATTGAATATTTGTAACCCCTATTATTATATTTATTTTTATAATTGTTAAATGTATTATATAAACACATATTATAACAACATGGACATATCATATATATTATCGTCGCCATCACCGTCATAATCAAATATTTACAAAATGTATATTAGTATATATTATTATTATTATTATTATTAATTATTTATAACAATGATCTGTCCAGGCCTTTGCAGGAGCGGCGCAAGTTCCTCCACGACAACATGGTCGAGATCCCCAACCGGATCCTCTTCTCCGAGATGAAGCATGTCACGGTGAGTTTCTACATATACATATGTATATATGTGTATGTATGTATGTATATATATATCGTACATATGTACATATACATAACAACAGTAGTAGTAGTAGAGTTGGACTGAGTGGTCTTTGAAGTTTCCTTTCCAGCTCTAGGATATTATTATTATTATTATTATTATTATTATTGTAATACCTTCCTTCTCCCCCTCCAGAAAGCCTCTGATTTGGCCGACATGATCAACCGGGTCATCCGGGAAGGTCTGGAGGGTCTGGTGCTGAAAGACCTGAAGGTAAGACTCTTAAAATTAATATATTATTTAACTGTTATTATTATTATTATTAGGAGGGACCGCTAGGGGCCATCCAGTCCAACCCTGTTGTCTCAGGATATTATTATCATTTATTATTATTATTATTATTGTTGTTGTTGTTGTATTATATTATTATTATTATTATTATATGTTCATTACTAATATTACTATATTTCTTAATGCATATTATTATTATTTATTATATCTTCATTACTATTATTACTATATTTCTTATTGCATATTATTGTTATTCCATGTAATGTTTTCTTGTGCCAGCTGTCAGCTCTAGTTTGTAGTGCAGTTTTCTTGTACCGTTTTTTTTTTGTCTGCTGTGCTTTGAGGAGTTTCTGATTTTTGACTTCAATCAAAGCACGTTCTTCACTTTGCTTTACATACTCTGCCAGGGCAGAATTATTCTTATTATTATTATTACTACTACTATTGAGTATTGGGCCTTGCCTTCCCCTCCCTTGCTTTCTCCCCACACTCAGAGCACGTATGAGCCGGGGAAGCGCCACTGGCTGAAGGTGAAGAAGGACTACCTGAACGAGGGTGCCATGGCCGACACCGCCGACCTGGTGGTCCTGGGGGCCTTCTACGGGCAGGGCAGCAAAGGTATATCTATGAGATACTAACAGGAAACCTACCAAGCGGCACTCGCAAACACGTCAGCATAGTCGATCTTATCTGCTGATCCCAGCGGCAATAGATCTTTATTTACAGATATCTACAAGAGCTGCTCGGACACATCTTGCTTCGGCAAGAACAAATCATGGAGTCTCCTTGTGTTATCATTGAACTTTTAGCACATCCCACATTCCACGGTCTATGACATATCTTCCTGGAAGTCTTGATGTTTTGCCCTTCTAGCCATCAATCAGGGCTCGCTGCAATTAACCTCTTGACTGCTGGGATGCTTCCCGGAACGAATACACACACTTACATAGCAACAATGAATTAAACATTCCAGTCTACGCAGCTCAGGTGGACGTCTTGATGCTTTGCCCTTCTAGCCATCAATCAGGGCTCGCTGCAATTAACCTCTTGACTGCTGGAATTCTTACCAGAACGAACACACACACTTACATAGCAACAATGAATTAAACATTCCACGGTCTGTGCAGCTCAGGCGGAAGTCTTGATGTTTTGCCCTTCTAGCCATCAATCAGGGCTCACTGCAGTTAACCTCTTGACTGCTGGGATGCTTCCTGGAACGAATACACACACTTACATAGCAACAATGAATTAAACATTCCACTGTCTACGCAGCTCAGGCAAAGTCTTGATGCTTTGCCCTTCTAGCCATCAATCAGGGCTCGCTGCAATTAACCTCTTGACTGCTGGGATGCTTCCCGGAACGAATACACACACTTACATAGCAACAATGAATTAAACATTCCACTGTCTACGCAGCTCAGGCAGAAGTCTTGATGCTTTGCCCTTCTAGCCATCAATCAGGGCTCGCTGCAATGAACCTCTTGACTGCTGGAATGCTTCCTGGAACGAATACACACACTTACATAGCAACAATGAATTAAACATTCCACTGTCTACGCAGCTCAGGCGGAAGTCTTGATGCTTTGCCCTTCTAGCCATCAATCGGGGCTTGCTGCAATTAACCTCTTGACTGCTAGAATGCTTACCAGAACGAATACACACACTTACATAGCAACAATGAATTAAACATTCCAGTCTACGCAGCTCAGGTGGAAGTCTTGATGCTTTGCCCTTCTAGCCATCAATCAGGGCTCGCTGCAATTAACCTCTTGACTGCTGGAATTCTTACCAGAACGAATACACACACTTACATAGCAACAATGAATTAAACATTCCACGGTCTACGCAGCTCAGGCGGAAGTCTTGTTGTTTTGCCCTTCTAGCCATCAATCAGGGCTCGCTGCAATTAACCTCTTGACTGCTGGGATGCTTCCCGGAACGAATACACACACTTACATAGCAACAATGAATTAAACATTCCACAGTTTACGCAGCTCAGGCGGAAGTCTTGATGCTTTGCCCTTCTAGCCATCAATCAGGGCTCGCTGCAATTAACCTCTTGACTGCTGGGATGCTTCCCGGAACGAATACACACACTTACATAGCAACAATGAATTAAACATTCCACAGTTTACGCAGCTCAGGCGGAAGTCTTGATGTTTTGCCCTTCTAGCCATCAATCAGGGCTCGCTGCAATTAACCTCTTGACTGCTGGGATGCTTCCTGGAACGAATACACACACTTACATAGCAACAATGAATTAAACATTCCACTGTCTACGCAGCTCAGGCAGAAGTCTTGATGCTTTGCCCTTCTAGCCATCAATCAGGGCTCGCTGCAATGAACCTCTTGACTGCTGGAATGCTTATCAGAACGAATACACACACTTACATAGCAACAATGAATTAAACATTCCACAGTTTACGCAGCTCAGACAGAAGTCTTGATGTTTTGCCCTTCTAGCCATCAATCAGGGCTCGCTGCAATTAACCTCTTGACTGCTGGAATTCTTACCAGAACGAATACACACACTTACATAGCAACAATGAATTAAACATTCCACGGTCTACGCAGCTCAGGCGGAAGTCTTGTTGTTTTGCCCTTCTAGCCATCAATCAGGGCTCACTGCAATTAACCTCTTGACTGCTGGAATGCTTACCGGAACATAGCGCAAAGACCGTAAAAGATATGACATCTGTCCTCGTCCTTCTTTGACGGCGGAAGGGGGTTGGTCTGGATGGCCCTTGGGGTCCCCTCTGGGTGGAGGCTGAGTGTCCCTGTCTCTCTCTCCCTGCGCAGGTGGGATGATGTCCATCTTCCTGATGGGCTGCTTCGACCCCGAGAGCCAGCGCTGGTGCACAGTCACCAAGTGTGCCGGTGGTCACGACGACGCCACCCTCGCCCGCCTCCAGAAGGAGCTCCACATGGTCAAGATCAGCAAGGTATTATTATTAGTATTATTATTATTTTATTATAACACAGCAAACAAGATAGACATGCTGGATTTGGTATCACAAAACCACAAGTCGAACACTTCCCAAGTGTCTAGGACTGTGTGATGTATTTTCGGGTGATGCGTGCAGATCCCAGTCGGGTGGCCTTTTGCAGTTGGCAGATCGTGATTTTGTCAATGTCTATTGTTTCCAAATGCTGGCTGAGATCTTTTGGCACGGCACCCAGTGTGCCCATCACCACCGGGACCACCTGCACTGGTTTCTGCCAGAGTCTTTGCAGTTCCATCTTGAGGTCCTGATAGCGGCTGAGTTTTTCCTGTTGTTTTTCATCTATGCGACTGTCACCTGGGATGGCAACATCAATGATCCAAACCTTGTTCTTTTCCACAACTGTGATGTCTGGTGTGTTGTGTTCCAGAACTTTGTCAGTCTGGATTCGGAAGTCCCACAGTATCTTTGCGTGCTCATTTTCCAATACTTTTGCAGGTTTGTGATCCCACCAGTTCTTTGCTGCTGGGAGGTGGTACTTGAGGCATAAGTTCCAATGAATCCTTTGGGCCACATAGTTGTGCCTCTGTTTGTAGTCTGTCTGTGCGATTTTCTTACAGCAGCTGAGGATATGATCCATGGTTCTGTCGGTTTCCTTGCACAGTTTGCATTTTGGGTCATCAGCTGATTTTTCGATCTTGGCCTGAATGGCCTTTGTCCTGATGTCTTGCTCCTGGGCTGCAAGGATCAGGCCTTCTGTCTCCTTCTTCAGGGTCCCATTCGTGAGCCAGAGCCAGGTCTTCTCCTTCTCAGCTTTTCCTTCAATTTTGTCAAGGAACTTTCCATGCAATGTTTTGTTGTGCCAGCTGTCAGCTCTAGTTTGTAGTGCGGTTTTCTTGTACTGGTATTATTATTATTATTATTATTATTATTATCAGCTTTTCCTTCAATTTTGTCAAGGAACTTTCCATGCAATGTTTTGTGGTGCCAGCTGTCAGCTCTAATTTGTAGTGCGGTTTTTCTTGTACTGGTTTTTTGGTCTGCTGTGCTTTGAGGAGTTTCTGATTTTTGATTATTATTATTATTATTATTATTATTATTATTATTATTATGTCTATCCCTGCTGCTGTTATTATATTTATCTATTTGTATTATATTATTATTATGATTATTATGTCTATGGGATATCCCTGCTGCTGTTATTATTATTATATTCATATCTATTTATATATTATTATTATTATTTTATTGTATGACACAGCAAACAAGATAGATATGCTGGATTTCGTATCACAAAATCACAAGTTGAACACTTCCCAAGTGTCTAGGACTGTGTGATGTATTTTCGGATTATAATAATAATAATAGAGCTGTCAGCTCTAGTTTGTAGTGCAGTTTTCTTGTACTGGTTTTTTTGTCTGCTGTGCTTTGAGGAGTTTCTGATTTTTGACTATTATTATTATTATTATTATTATTATTATTATTATTATTATTATTATGTCTATGGGATATCCCTGCTGCTGTTATTATATTTATTTGTATCTATTTGTATATTATTATTATTTATTGTATGACACAGCAAACAAGATAGATATGCTGGATTTCGTATCACAAAACCACAAGTCGAACACTTCCCAAGTGTCTAGGACTCTGATGTATTATTATTATTATTATTATTATTATTATTTTATTATGACACAGCAAACAAGATAGATATGCTGTATTTCGTATCACAAAATCACAAGTCGAACACTTCCCAAGTGTCTAGGACTGTGTGATGTATTTTCGGATGATGCGTTTCATTTGTGAGCCAGAGCCAGGTCTTCTCCTTATCAGCTTTTCCTTCAATTTTGTCAAGGAACTTTCCATTCAATGATTTGTTGTACCAGCTGTCAGCTCTAGTTTGTAGTGCGGTTTTCTTGTACTGGTATTATTATTATTATTATTATTATTATTATTAGCTTTTCCTTCAATTTTGTCAAGGAACTTTCCATGCAAGGTTTTGTGGTGCCAGCTGTCAGCTCTAGTTTGTAGTGCGGTTTTCTTGTACTGGTATTATTATCATTATTATTATTATTATCATTATCAGCTTTTCCTTCAATTTTGTCAAGGAACTTTCCATGCAAGGTTTTGTGGTGCCAGCTGTCAGCTCTAGTTTGTAGTGCGGTTTTCTTGTACTGGTATTATTATCATTATTATTATTATTATTATTATCAGCTTTT
>NW_026943818.1:29205210-29262710 GCF_035594765.1 Anolis carolinensis
ATTATTATTATTATTATTCTGACAACGTGCCGATGTCCCAGTCATTATTATTATTATTATTCTGACAACGTGCCGATGTCCCAGTCATTATTATTATTATTATTCTGACAACGTGCCGATGTCCCAGTCATTATTATTATTATTATTCTGACAACGTGCCGATGTCCCAGTCATTATTATTATTATTATTCTGACGTGCCGATGTCCCAGTCATTATTATTATTATTATTCTGACAACGTGCCAATGTCCCAGTCATTATTATTATTATTATTCTGACGTGCCGATGTCCCAGTCATTATTATTATTATTATTCTGACGTGCCGATGTCCCAGTCATTATTATTATTATTATTATTATTCTGACAACGTGCCAAAGTGATTATTATTATTTCTGCCAATAATAATAATAGTAATGAGTACTAATATTTCATAATAATTGTGATGGGAAATTATGGAAAAAGGACCCAATCACAATAATAATATTTGGTAATAATTGTGATGGAAAATTATGGGGAAAGGACCCAATAATAATAATAATAATAATAATTGGTAATAATTGTGATGGAAAATTATGGGGAAAAGACCCAATAATAATAATAATAATAATAATAATAATAATAGGTAATAATTGTGATGGAAAATTCTGGAGAAAGGACCCAATAATAATAATAATACTATTTGGTAATAATTGTGACGGAAAATTATGGAAAAAGGACCCAATAACCAACAACAACAACAACAACAACAATAGTAGTAATACCATTTGGTAATAATTGTGATGGAAAATTATGGAAAAAGGACCCAATAACAATAACAATAATAATAATAATACCATTTGGTAATAATTGTGATGGAAAATTATGGAAAAAGGACCCAATAACAACAACAATAATAATAATAATTGGTAATAATTGTGATGTATAATTATGGAAAAAGGACCCAATAATAATAATAGGTAATAATTGTGATGGAAAATTATGGGAAAAGGACCGAATAATAATAATAATTGGTAATAATTGTGATGGAAAATTATGGGAAAAGGAC
Source organism: Anolis carolinensis (assembly GCF_035594765.1). NCBI lineage: Eukaryota > Metazoa > Chordata > Lepidosauria > Squamata > Anolidae > Anolis > Anolis carolinensis. The sequence continues at coordinate 29,206,255 of NW_026943818.1, forward strand.
CCAATAATAATAATAATTGGTAATAATTGTGACAAAAAATTATGGAAAAAGGACCCAGTAATAATAATAATTGGTAATAATTGTGATGGAAAATTATGGGAAAAGGACCCAATAATAATACTATTTGGTAATAATTGTGATGGAAAATTATGGGAAAAGGACCCAATAATAATACTATTTGGTAATAATTGTGATGGAAAATTATGGGAAAAAGACCCAGTAATAATAATAATTGGTAATAATTGTGATGGAAAATTATGGAAAAAAGACCCAATAATAATAATAATAATAATTGGTAATAATTGTGATGGAAAATTATGGAAAAAGGACCCAGTAATAACAATAATTGGTAATAATTGTGATGGAAAATTATGGAAAAAGGACCCAATAATAATAATAATAATAATAATAATAATTGGTAATAATTGTGATGGAAAATTATGGAAAAAGGACCCAGTAATAATAATAATTGGTAATAATTGTGATGGAAAATTATGGAAAAAGGACCCAGTAATAACAATAATTGGCAATAATTGTGATGGAAAATTATGGAAAAAGGACTCACTCAAATGAGGCATCTTGTTTTTATTATAAAATGACAATGCAAGACTCGGAACCAGCCTCGCGCCGACGCATCGAACCCCAAATAGAAATGCCTGGGGTTCCCACCGCGGGCCTTTGCTTTGTCGCGGAGGGGGAGACGGCAGTGTTTTGGACCAAGGCCTCGATTCACAGCTTGAGTTAAGAGGGTTTCCTGCCTTTTGGCGAAGGGACAGGAACCCCAAAAGGAAGAGGAAGCGGGAGGAAGCTTCCCTTGACAGCACTGCCCTGTCTGGTCGATCAAGCGCCCGCGTTCGTCTTTGGTTCGGGTTCGTGAGTGTCCGTGAAAGGCCAAGTAGGTGCAATATATACATACATAGACGGACACGCTCGGAAGGCTTTTCTGGGGTCAGATATGGCCCGGATTTGCTCTATTTTCAAGGTGAGCAGTAAGGCATCCGTCCTTTGCGAAGGGGCAAAACCCGAGTCGCCCGTGAGGTTTTCAAGGCAGGTTAAGGCCGCGAAGGAAACAACAAAGGGTTTTGGTCAAGAAGGCCACGGAGGGCAGCTCAATGGCAAAGGAAGGAAGGAAGGATAGATGGAAGGAAAGCGATGGAATAAAGGAAGGAGAGAGAGAGAGAGACGGAAGGAAGGAGAGATGGAACGAAGGAAGGAAGGAAGGAAGAGGGAATGAAGGAGAGAGATGGAAGGAAGGAAGGAAGGATAGATGGAAGGAAAGCGATGGAATAAAGGAAGGAGAGAGAGAGACAGAAGGAAGGAAGGAAAGATGATGATGGAAGGAAGGAAGGAGATAGAAGGAAGAGGGAAGGAAGGAGAGGGAAGGAAGGAAGATGATGGAAGGAAGAGGGAAGGAAGGAGAGATGGAAGGAAAGCGATGGAATAAAGGAAGGAGAGAGAGAGAGAGACGGAAGGAAGGAGAGATGGAAGTAAGGAAGGAGAGAGATGGAAGGAAGGAAGATGATGGAAGGAAGAGGGAAGGAAGGAGAGATGGAAGGAAAGCGATGGAATAAAGGAAGGAGAGAGAGAGAGAGACGGAAGGAAGGAAAGATGATGATGGAAGGAAGGAAGGAAGGAGATAGAAGGAAGAGGAAAGGAAGGAGAGAGATGGAAGGAAGGAAGATGATGGAAGGAAGAGGGAAGGAAGGAGAGATGGAAGGAAAGCGATGGAATAAAGGAAGGAGAGAGAGAGACGGAAGGAAGGAGAGATGGAAGTAAGGAAGGAGAGAGATGGAAAGAAGGAAGGAAGAAGAAAGAGGGAAGGAAGGAGAGATGGAAGACAAGACACGGAAGGAAGGAAAGAAGATGATGGAAGGAAGGAGGAAGGAAGAGGAAAGAGGAGAGAGATGGAAGACGAGACACGGAAGGAAGGAAGGAAAGAAGGAAGGAAGGAGGAAAGGAGAGAAGGAGAAAGACGGGAGGAAGGAAGAACGAAGGACGAGAGATACAGAAGGAAGGAGAGAGATGCAAGGAAGGAAGGGAGAAAGGAGAAGGAACAAAGGAACGAGAGAAGGAAAGAAGGAGAGAGATGGAATAAAGGAAGGAGAGACGGAAGGAAGGAGGGAAGGAGAAAGACAGGAGGAAGGAAGGGCGAGAGATACAGAAGGAAGGAGAGATGCAAGGAAGGAAAGAGAAGGAACAAAGGAACGAGAGAAGAAAAAGAGAGAGAGACTGAAGGAAGGAGGAGGGAAGGAGAAAGACGGGAGTAAGGAAGAACGAAGGACAAGAAATACAGAAGGAAGGAGATGCAAGGAAGGAAAGACAAGGGAGAAAAGAAGAAGGAACAAAGGAACGAGAGAGGGAAAGAAGGAGAGAGACGGAAGGAAGGAGGAGTAAAGGAGGGAAAGAGAAAGACGGGAAGAAGGAAGAGGGAAGGACGAGAGATACAGAAGGAAGGAAAGAGAAGGGAGAAAGGAAGGAGAAGGAACAAAGGAACGAGAGAGGGAAAGGAGAGAGACGGGAGGGAGGAAATGAGAGCGATAGAAGGAAGAGAGATGGAAGGAAGGAAGGAAGAGGGAAGGAAGGAGAGAGATGGAAGACGAGACACGGAAGGAAGGAAGGAAGGAAGATGAGAGACGGAAGGAAGGAGGGAAGGAGAAAGATGGGAGGAAGGAAGAGGGAAGGACGAGAGATACAGAAGGAAGGAGAGAGATGCAAGGAAGGAAAGGGAAGGGAGAAAGGAAGGAAAAGGAACAAAGGAACGAGAGAAGGAAAGGAGAGAGACTGAAGGAAGAAGGAGGAAAGGAGGGAAGGAGAAAGACGGGAGAAAGGAAGAAGGACGAGAGATACAGAAGGAAGGAGAGAGATGCAAGGAAGGAAAGACAGAAGGGAGAAAAGAAGGAGAAGGAACAAAGGAACGAGAGAGGGAAAGAAGGAGAGAGACAGGAGGAAATGAGAGAGATGGAAGGAAGAGAGAGAAGGAAGGAAGGAGAGAGATGGAAGGAAATAGACGGAAAAAAGGAGTGAGGGAAGGAAGAAGGAAAAAGACGGAAGAAGGAAGGGAGAGAGACGGAAGGAAGGAGACGGAAAGAAAGGAAGAAGAGAGACGGAAAGAAGGAAGGAGATGAAAGAGACGGAAAAAAGGAGGGAGAGAGATGGAAGGAAGGAGAGGCGACGGAAGAAGAGAGGGAAGAAAGGAGGGAAGGAAAAAAAGAAAAGAGACGGAAGGAAGGAAACGGAAGGAGGGAAGGAAGGAGAGAGATGGAAGGGAGGAAAGAGACACAAAAAGGAAGGAGTGAGAAAGATGGAAGGAAGGAGAGAGACAGAAAGAAGGGAGGAAAGAAGGACAGATGGATGGAAGGAAGGAAGGAAGGAAGGAGAGAAATGGAAGGAGGGAGGTAAGGAAGGAAGGCTTTAGTGAGGCGAACAGGCCTTTGTGGAGCGCCAGCGTGTAAACATCACAACGGCTTTGCGAGTCAAATCCAAGAAGCCATAAAAATCCTCGTAAAACCGCCCAAAGTTCGCTGGAATCGGTTCAAGGCTAAATATGAATGACTCACCAAGCTTCTTGGGCTCGAAAGAAGGCAGGTTCCAGAAATTATCCGTCTTAGAACCAGAGAAAGGCAACGAGAGAGGAAACGAGCAGAATCGGAGAAAGGCAACGGAGAGAGGAAACGAGCATCTCAGAATCGGAGAAAGGCAACCGAGAGAGGAAACGAGCTCCGGAAACTACTCCGTTTTCCGGAGGGGAAAGCGGGGCAAGGGATAGCAGCGGATCTCTGCTCCTCTTTAAGACCACTTTTGTTTTTATTCGCCAAGCCTCTCTCGGCATTTCGGGTGGGGGGGGGGGGGAGAAGGGGGAAATACCCCCGAGGGGGTCCTTCGGTCCCTGCCGTTCCAATATGGAGGCGTTTTTGGGCTCTGTAGGCACTGCGGTAAGTGAGGCGGGGGCCCGAAACCCGGCCCCGACCGAGTCTCTGGGGCCCCTTTGCCCCGCGGGCGCTTCCTGGACCAAGATGGCCGACGAGACGGCCCCCCCTCCCCCCCGTTAAGTCCGGAAGACGTGGACGGCCCGGATGACGTACTGGCGGCAGATGGGGCACTCGTTCATGCGCTTCCCGCACTTGGTGCAGGTGACCATGTGGCCGCACTCCAGGAGGACGCAGTCGATGGCCGAGTCCATGCAGATCTTGCAGAGGTTCTCCTCCGCGGACGGCGGGAGCTGCGAGGGGGCGCTGGGCGGCGGGGCTGCGGGAGGAAGGGAACACGAGGAGGGGGGTCTGGGCCAAGGACAGAACCCGGAACCCGGCACCCGGCACCAAAAAAGGCGGATTAATGACTTACCCGTCGGGTCATCCATGTCGGAAACTGGAAGGGAAAACAAGAAGAAAACGAGGAGTATTAGAGGAGGAAGATGATAGAGTATACAGCATCAACAGTAAAGGAGACCTATTAGAAGAGGATACAGAATCCACAATAAAGGAGACATATTAGAGGAAGATGATAGAGTATACAGAAATTAGAGGAAGATGATAGAGTATACAGAAATTAGAGGAAGATGATAGAGTATACAGAAATTAGAGGAAGATGATAGAGTATACAGAAATTGGAGGAAGATGATAGAGTATACAGAAATTAGAGGAAGATGATAGAGTATACCGAATCAACAATAAAGGAGACATATTAGAGAAAGATGATAGAGTATACAGAAATTGGAGGAAGATGATAGAGTATACTGAATCAACAATAAAGGAGACATATTAGAGAAAGATGATAGAGTATACAGAAATTAGAGGAAGATGATAGAGTATACTGAATCAACAATAAAGGAGACATATTAGAGAAAGATGATAGAGTATACAGAAATTGGAGGAAGATGATAGAGTATACTGAATCAACAATAAAGGAGACATATTAGAGAAAGATGATAGAGTATACAGAAATTAGAGGAAGATGATAGAGTATACTGAATCAACAATAAAGGAGACATATTAGAAGATGATACAGAATCAACAATAAAGGAGACATATTAGAGGAAGATGATAGAGTATACAGAAATTAATTAGAGGAAGATGATAGAGTATACAGAAATTAATTAGAGGAAGACGATAGAGTATACAGAAATTAGAGGAAGATGATAGAGTATACGAATCAACAATAAAGGAGACATATTAGAAGATGATACAGAATCAACAATAAAGGAGACATATTAGAGGAAGATGATAGAGTATACAGAAATTAATTAGAGGAAGATGATAGAGTATACAGAAATTAATTAGAGGAAGACGATAGAGTATACAGAAATTAGAGGAAGATGATAGAGTATACCGAATCAACAATAAAGGAGACATATTAGAGAAAGATGATAGAGTATACAGAAATTGGAGGAAGATGATAGAGTATACTGAATCAACAATAAAGGAGACATATTAGAGGAAGATGATAGAGTATACAGAAATTGGAGGAAGATGATAGAGTATACTGAATCAACAATAAAGGAGACATATTAGAGGAAGATGATAGAGTATACAGAAATTAGAGGAAGATGATAGAGTATACCGAATCAACAATAAAGGAGACATATTAGAGGAAGATGATAGAGTATACAGACATTAGAGGAAGATGATAGAGTATACAGACATTAGAGGAAGATGATAGAGTATCCTGAATCAACAGTAGAGACATATTAGATGAAGATGATAGAGTATACCGAATCAACAATAAAGGAGACATATTAGAAGATGATACAGAATCCACAATAAAGGAGACATATTAGAGGAAGATGATAGAGTATACAGAAATTAATTAGAGGAAGATGATAGAGTATACTGAATCAACAATAAAGGAGACATATTAGAGGAAGATGATAGAGTATACAGAAATTGGAGGAAGATGATAGAGTATACTGAATCAACAATAAAGGAGACATATTAGAGAAAGATGATAGAGTATACAGAAATTAGAGGAAGATGATAGAGTATACTGAATCAACAATAAAGGAGACATATTAGAAGATGATACAGAATCAACAATAAAGGAGACATATTAGAGGAAGATGATAGAGTATACAGAAATTAATTAGAGGAAGATGATAGAGTATACAGAAATTAATTAGAGGAAGACGATAGAGTATACAGAAATTAGAGGAAGATGATAGAGTATACGAATCAACAATAAAGGAGACATATTAGAAGATGATACAGAATCAACAATAAAGGAGACATATTAGAGGAAGATGATAGAGTATACAGAAATTAATTAGAGGAAGATGATAGAGTATACAGAAATTAATTAGAGGAAGACGATAGAGTATACAGAAATTAGAGGAAGATGATAGAGTATACCGAATCAACAATAAAGGAGACATATTAGAGAAAGATGATAGAGTATACAGAAATTGGAGGAAGATGATAGAGTATACTGAATCAACAATAAAGGAGACATATTAGAGGAAGATGATAGAGTATACAGAAATTGGAGGAAGATGATAGAGTATACTGAATCAACAATAAAGGAGACATATTAGAGGAAGATGATAGAGTATACAGAAATTAGAGGAAGATGATAGAGTATACCGAATCAACAATAAAGGAGACATATTAGAGGAAGATGATAGAGTATACAGACATTAGAGGAAGATGATAGAGTATACAGACATTAGAGGAAGATGATAGAGTATACAGACATTAGAGGAAGATGATAGAGTATCCTGAATCAACAGTAGAGACATATTAGATGAAGATGATAGAGTATACCGAATCAACAATAAAGGAGACATATTAGAAGATGATACAGAATCCACAATAAAGGAGACATATTAGAGGAAGATGATAGAGTATACAGAAATTAATTAGAGGAAGATGATAGAGTATACTGAATCAACAATAAAGGAGACATATTAGAGGAAGATGATAGAGTATACAGAAATTAGAGGAAGATGATAGAGTATCCTGAATCAACAGTAGAGACATATTAGATGAAGATGATAGAGTATACAGAATCAACAGTAAAGAAGACATATTAGAGGAAGTCGATAGAGTATAGTATACAGAATCAACACCAAAGGTGTATTAGAGGAGGAGGATAGAATATACAGAATCAACAGCAGACGAAGACTTGATATAATAATAATAATTATAATTATAATAATAATACATCACACAGTCCTAGATACTTGGGAAGTGTTCGACTTGTGATATTAAATCCAGCATATCTATCTTGTTTGCTGTGTCATAATAAAATAATAATAATAATAATAATAATAATAATAATAATAATAATAATAATAAATGATAACAGCCAGTAGGCTGTTAGGAATGGTAGGAGTTGGAGTCCGAAGCTGGAGGAAGACTTGTAGTAAATAATAATAATAATAATAATAATAATAATAATAATAATAATAATAATAATAATAATAAATAGTTGGAAGGCTGTGAGGGATGGGAATGGTGTATACAAGGCCTCACCGAGGTGCTGGAGGTCCTTCTCCTTGTAGAGGCGGGTGACCCTCTCCATCAGCTCCCACTTCTCGCAGCAGCCCTTGTAGTTGACGAAGTTGCGGGCCAGGATCTCCTTCAGCTGCCGGACGGAGAGGCCCTCGATGTCCCCGAGGCTGGTCAGGTCCGAGAGGGAGGCCCTCCGCCCGGGGACCAGGTTGTCCTCCGAGTCGATGGACTGCGAAAGGGAAGAGGCAACAAGAGCGAGAGAGGTCCGCTTTCCTCCTTGGAGTGGTTCAGAGCAGAGGCTGGAGTTCGGCCATCTGCCAAGAGGGTTTGAGTTGTGCCTTCCTGGATGGGCAGAAGATGGTCCAACTGGGTGGCCCTCGAGGCCTCTTCCAACTCTAGGATTCTAGGTATCTATCTATCTATCTATCTATCTATCTATCTATCTATCTATCTATCTATCTATCTATCTACCTCTTCCTTCTATCCATACATCCATCCATTTGTCTGTCTGTTTATCCATCCATTCATCAATTTCTCTTTCTATCCATCCATCCTATTTATTTATCCATCCGTCTGTCTGTCTGTCCATCCATACATTTGGCTATCTCTCCTATCTACCTCTACATCAATCCATCTATCCATCCATTCATTCGTCTATCTATCCATTCGTCTACCTATTTGTCTATCAATCCATCCATCTCTCCTATCCATCCATCAGTCCGTCCATTCATCCATCTATCCATCTATCAATTTCTCTAGCCATTCAAATATCTGTCCATCCATGCATTTGTCTATCTCTCCTGTCTATCTCAACATCAATCCATCCATCCATCCATCCATCCATCCATCCATCCATCCATTTATCTATCGATCCATTTATCTATCTATCTATCTATCTATCTATCTATCTATCTATCTATCTATCTATCTATCCATCTGTCCATCCATGCATTTGTCTATCTCTCCTGTCTATCTCAACATCAATCCATCCATCCATCCATCCATCTATCTATCCATCCATCCGTCCATCCATGCATTTGTCTATCTCTCCTGTCTATCTCAACATCAATCCATCCATCCATCCATCCATCCATTTATCCATCCATCCATCCATCCATCCATCCATCTATCTATCTATCGATCGATCTATCCATCTATCCATCTGTCCATCCATGCATTTGTCTATCTCTCCTGTCTATCTCAACATCAATCCATTTATCTATCTATCTATCGATCGATCTATCCATCTATCCATCTGTCCATCCATGCATTTGTCTATCTCTCCTGTCTATCTCTACATCAATCCATCCATTTATCTATCCCTCCATCCGTCCGTTTATCTATCTCTCCTATCTATCAATTCACGTATCTATTTATCTATCTATCTGTCAACCTATCTATCTATCTATCTATCTATCTATCTATCTATCTATCTATCTATCTATCTACCCATCAATCAACCCATCCATGCACATATATCATCTATCTATCTATCTATCTATCTATCTATCTATCTATCTATCTATCTACCCATCAATCAATCAATCAACCCATCCATCTATCCATCCATGCACATATATCTCCTATCTATCTATCTATCTATCTATCTATCTATCTATCTATCTATCTACCCATCAATCAACCCATCCATGCACATATATCATATATCTATCTATCTATCTATCTATCTATCTATCTATCTATCTATCTACCCATCAATCAATCAATCAACCCATCCATCTATCCATCCATGCACATATATCTCCTATCTATCTATCTATCTATCTATCTACCCATCAATCAACCCATCCATGCACATATATCATATATCTATCTATCTATCTATCTATCTATCTATCTATCTATCTATCTACCCATCAATCAATCAACCCATCCATCTATCCATCCATGCACATATATCTCCTATCTATCTATCTATCTATCTATCTATCTATCTATCTATCTATCTATCTACCCATCAATCAATCAACCCATCCATCTATCCATCCATGCACATATATCTCCTATCTATCTATCTATCTATCTATCTATCTATCTATCTACCCATCAATCAATCAACCCATCCATCTATCCATCCATGCACATATATCTCCTATCTATCTCTTCTATCTATCAATTCACGTCTCTATCTATTTTATTTTATTTATTTCAAATATTTCTATCCCGCCCTTCTCAATCAATCAATCAATCAACCCATCCATCCATCCATCCATCCATGCACATATATCATCTATCTATCTATCTATCTATCTATCTATCTATCAACCCATCCATCCATGTATCTCTCCTATCCATCCATCCATCTTAGAGGGTTGGGGTCTCTTCCACCTCTAGGATTCCTATCTTTGGGTCAACCTATCATCTTTAATTCTTTTGGACCCAACTGGATGCCCCTTGGATGCCCCTCTTCCAACTCAATCTACAATAGAGGTAGATTGGCAGGTGGTGGAAGGAAGATGATGGAGGGCGGGCCAGATGCCCTCACCTGCGTCTCCTCTTCGTTCCGCCGCTCCGCTGCCTCCTCGACGACGTCCGCCATGTCCTGGCTGGGCAGCGCTTGCCCATTGGCCTGAGCGGGAGGACAGAAGGAAACAGAGGGGCGCTTCAGACACGAAAACAAATACCGGGGTCACGGGAGCGAGGGGAGGGGTCCATTGAGGGAGGAATCGAGAGGAAGGGGTCAGTGGAGGGTCGGTGTGGTTGGGCCGCCCACCTTCTTGCTGGTTAGGACCGCCAAGATTTGGGTCGGGGGTCCCGAGGGTGGTGTCTCCGAGGGAGGCGACTGGGGCCGGTCATGGTTGAGCCGCAAGGAGACCCCCACCCACGATGGCCCTGGCTCTGCTCAGCTGCCTCCCATTGTGACATCGCGAGGGGAGGACACGACACGTATGTGACACACGCAGAGAGCCTTTCCTCCCTTTCCCAAGAGGCCTTGCGCCCCTAGACGGGCCCACCCCCCTCTCGGGACCTCCCACCACTCCTTACACCCCTTTCCATATACCATCCAATAAAGACCCATTGACACGGTACTCTTATCGCCTATCACTTTGCTGTGATTTGGGGTGACTTGTACGTTAAGTCGTATTGCTTTCAGTTCTCACGGAAGGGAGGGATGCGGGGTAGAAATAAATAAATATAATCATAGTCGTTATCTTAAGCACAGAAACGCAGGGAGGAAAGAGCTGCTGTGTTAACGAGAGCCTTGGGGAGTCCATCGAGAGAGAAGGGAAGCCAAATCAAAGGCAAAGAAAGTCAACAGAGTGAAGGAAAGTCAATAGAGAGGGAAGGAAAGTCAATCGAGAGAGAAGGAAAGTCAACAGAGAGATGGAAAGTCAATCGAGAGAAGGAAAATCAATTGAGAGAAGGAAAGTCAATCGAGAGAGAAGGAAAGTCAATCAAGAGTGAGGGAAAGTCAATTGAGAGAGAAGGGAAGTCAATTGAGAGAAGGGAAGTCAATTGAGACAGAAGGAAAGTCAATCGAGAGAGAAGGAAAGTCAATCGAGAAAGAAGGAAAGTCAATTGAGAGAAGGAAAATCAATCGAGAGAGAAGGAAAGTCAATTGAGAGAGAAGGAAAGTCAATCGAGAGAGAAGGAAAGTCAATCGAGAGAGAAGGAAAGTCAATCAAGAGTGAGGGAAAGTCAATTGAGAGAGAAGGGAAGTCAATTGAGAGAAGGAAATTAAATTGAGAGAAGGAAAGTCAATCGAAAGAGAAGGAAATCAAATTGAGAGAAGGAAAGTCAATCGAGAGAGAAGGAAAGTCAATTAAGGGAGAAGGAAAATCAATTGAGAGAGGGAAAGTCAATTGAGAGAGAAGGAAAGTCAACTGAGAGAGAAGGAAAATCAATCAAGGGAGAAAGAAAGTCTATCGAGAGAGATGGAAAGTCAATCAAGGGAGAAGGAAAAGTCAACTGAGAGAGAAGGAAAGTCAATCGAGAGAGAAGGAAAGTCAACTGAGAGAAGGAAAATCAATCAAGATAGAAGGAAAATCAATCGAGAGAGAAAGAAATTAAATTGAGAGAAGGAAAATCAATCAAGAGAGAAGGAAAGTCGATCAAGGGAGAAGGAAAGTCAATCGAGAGCAAAGGAAAGTCAATTGAGAGAGAAGGAAAGTCAATCAGGAGAAGGTAAATCAGACGAGAGAGAAGGAAAGTCAATTGAGAGAGAAGGAAAGTAAATTGAGAGAAGGAAAATCAATCGAGAGAGAAGGAAAGTCAATCGAGAGCGAAGGAAAGTCAATCGAGAGAGAAGGAAAGTCAATCGAGAGAGAAGGAAATTCAATCGAGAGAGAAGGAAAGTCAATCGAGAGAGAAGGAAAGTCAATCGAGAGAGAAGGAAAGTCAATCGAGAGAGAAGGAAAGTCAATCGAGAGAGAAGGAAAGTCAATCGAGAGAGAAGGAAAGTCAAACGAGAGAGAAGGAAAGTCAATCGAGAGAGAAGGGAAGTCAATCGAGAGAGAAGGAAAGTCAATCGAGAGAGAAGGAAAGTCAATCGAGAGAGAAGGAAAGTCAATCGAGAGAGAAGGAAAGTCAATCGAGAGAGAAGGAAATTCAATCGAGAGAGAAGGGAAGTCAATCGAGAGAGAAGGAAAGTCAATCGAGAGAGAAGGAAAGTCAATCGAGAGAGAAGGAAAGTCAAACGAGAGAGAAGGAAAGTCAATCGAGAGAGAAGGAAAGTCAATCGAGAGAGAAGGAAAGTCAATTGAGAGAAGGAAAATCAATCGAGAGAGAAGGAAAGTCAATCGAGAGAGAAGGAAAGTCAATTGAGAGAGAAGGAAAGTCAATCGAGAGAGAAGGAAAGTCAATCGAGAGAGAAGGAAAGTCAATCGAGAGAGAAGGAAAGTCAATCGAGAGAGAAGGAAAGTCAATCGAGAAGGAAAGCCAGCCAAGATCTTTGTAAGGCCAATGGAGATGAAGAAAGTCAGCTGAGGGAGAAAGAAAGTCAGCTGAGAGAGAAGGTAAGTCAATTAAGGGAGAAGGAAAGTCAGTCGAGACTTCTGTGAAGTCAACTGAGATGAAAAAAAGTCAGCCGAGAGAGGACAGTCAGCCGTGAGTCTTGTCAAAGTCAACTGTCCTTCTCTCTCGGCTGACTTTTCTTTATTTCAGTTAACTTACCTTCTCTCTTAATTGACTTTTCTTCTCTCTCGGCTGACTTTTCTTTATTTCAGTTAACTTACCTTCTCTCTTAATTGACTTTTCTTCTCTCTCGGCTGACTTTTCTTTATTTCAGTTAACTTACCTTCTCTCTCAACTGACTTTCCTTCTCACTCGGCTGACTTTTCTTCATCTCTCGGGCAAGCCAAGCAAGAGCCATTTCGAGTCAACCCAGAGCAAGGACCAGCGAGGATTCGGGTGACGGATAGGAGCGTGGTGGGGGGCCTACCTGAGCCGGCTGCTCCATCTGCACCGGAGGGTCCGTGGTGGTCGGCGAACACTCATCCGGGAGGGCCCGGGAGGGGGTCTCCGCCGGAGGAGGGGCCCGGTCTCCCCGGGGGTCCGGGTCGAGCTCCCGCAGGCCGAGGATGAGTCCCACCAGCTCGTCCTTCTCGCGGCAGGTGGTGGTGGAGACGTCCCGCAGGTCCAGGTAGTCCCGCAGGTCCTTGACCTTCATCTTGATGAGGTCCTCGCGGCGGAGGCCCGTGGCCCGGAAGCGCTCGCAGAGGAGGCAGCGGCACAGGCCCCCCTCCAGGCGGTGGGAGCAGGACTCGCAGAAGCTCTTCTTGCAGTCCAGGCACACGTTCTGACAAGAGATCACCACGTTAATGGCTCCATTCACAAGGCTCTCAATGGGGGCTTTGTTTTCCTGGCGAGCGTTGGATGTAAACAAAGTGGGGGGAGACTCACAATACTGTATAGTTATACTGTTGGACGTGGTTGGAAAATGCTCATTTGCTCACCAGTATCCACTGGGAATTGCTCACCCAGTATCCGCGGGTAATTGTCCCCAGTATCCGCGAGGAATTGCTCACCAGTATCCGCGAGGAATTGCTCACCAGTATCGGTGAGGAATTGCTCACCAGTATCCGTGAGGAATTGCTCACCAGTATCCGCGAGGAATTGCTCACCAGTATCCGTGCGGAATTGCTCACCAGTATCGGCGAGGAAATGCTCACCAGTATCGGCGAGGAAATGCTCACCAGTATCCGTGAGGAAATGCTCACCAGTATCTGTGAGGAATTGCTCACCAGTATCTGCGAGGAATTGCTCACCAGTATCCGCGAGGAATTGCTCACCAGTATCCGCGAGGAATTGCTCAACCAGTATCCGCGAGGAATTGCTCAACCAGTATCCGTGAGGAATTGCTCACCAGTATCCGCGAGGAATTGCTCAACCAGTATCCGCGAGGAATTGCTCACCAGTATCCGCGAGGAATTGCTCACCAGTATCCGCGAGGAATTGCTCACCAGTATCCGTGAGGAATTGCTCACCAGTATCCGCGAGGAATTGCTCACCAGTATCCGCGAGGAATTGCTCACCAGTATCCGCGAGGAATTGCTCACCAGTATCCGGGAGGAATTGCTCACCAGTATCCGCGAGGAATTGCTCACCAGTATCCGCGAGGAATTGCTCACCAGTATCCGCGAGGAATTGCTCACCAGTATCCGCGAGGAATTGCTCACCAGTATCCGCGAGGAATTGCTCACCAGTATCCGCGAGGAATTGCTCACCAGTATCCGCGAGGAATTGCTCACCAGTATCCGTGAGGAATTGCTCACCAGTATCCGTGAGGAATTGCTCACCAGTATCCGCGAGGAATTGCTCACCAGTATCTGTGAGGAATTGCTCACCAGTATCCGTGAGGAATTGCTCACCAGTATCCGTGAGGAATTGCTCACCAGTATCCGCGAGGAATTGCTCACCAGTATCCGTGAGGAATTGCTCACCAGTATCCGTGAGGAATTGCTCACCAGTATCCGCGAGGAATTGCTCACCAGTATCCGCGAGGAATTGCTCACCAGTATCCGCGAGGAATTGCTCACCAGTATCCGTGAGGAATTGCTCACCAGTATCCGTGAGGAATTGCTCACCAGTATCCGCGAGGAATTGCTCACCAGTATCTGTGAGGAATTGCTCACCAGTATCCGCGAGGAATTGCTCACCAGTATCCGTGAGGAATTGCTCACCAGTATCCGCGAGGAATTGCTCACCAGTATCCGTGAGGAATTGCTCACCAGTATCCGTGAGGAATTGCTCACCAGTATCCGCGAGGAATTGCTCACCAGTATCTGTGAGGAATTGCTCACCAGTATCTGTGAGGAATTGCTCACCAGTATCCGAGAGGAATTGCTCACCAGTATCTGCGAGGAATTGCTCACCAGTATCTGCGAGGAATTGCTCACCAGTATCCGCGAGGAATTGCTCACCAGTATCTGCGAGGAATTGCTCACCAGTATCTGTGAGGAATTGCTCACCCCGTATCCGCGAGGAATTGCTCACCAGTATCCGCGAGGAATTGCTCACCAGTATCCGCGAGGAATTGCTCACCAGTATCTGCGAGGAATTGCTCACCAGTATCCGCGAGGAATTGCTCACCAGTATCTGTGAGGAATTGCTCACCAGTATCCGTGAGGAATTGCTCACCAGTATCTGCGAGGAATTGCTCACCAGTATCTGTGAGGAATTGCTCACCAGTATCTGCGAGGAATTGCTCACCAGTATCTGTGAGGAATTGCTCACCAGTATCTGTGAGGAATTGCTCACCAGTATCTGTGAGGAATTGCTAACCAGTATCCGCGGGGAATTGCCCACCCCGTATCCACTGGGAATTGCTCAACCCGTATCCGCGGGGAATTGACCACCCCGTATCCGCGCGGAATTGCTCACCCCGTATCCGCGGGGAATTGCTCACCCTCGCTCGCGTGTTTGCTCACCTTGAGTGGGGGGCTTCCGAAGGGCCCCCCACAGGCCTTGCAGACGGGGGGGTCGGGGCTGGTGGGCGAAGGGAAGGCGCTGTAGCCGGCGTTGGCGTAGGCCCGGCTCCCGGCCGTCGGGCGGTGGGCCATGTCCTCCGGCTGGCCATTCAGGCAGAACCAGTTGCAGCAGGCCGCCCACATGGTGGCTGCAGGGGTGGAGGGGAAAGGGAGGGGTCACAAGGGGGGCAACAACGGGCCCCAGACACCCCAGTGCGTTCGGAGAGATCCCAGGAGCAGCCAGTTAAACCCCGAAGATAAGGATGATAGGAGAGACAAATAAGACAGATGGATAATAAGAATCCTAGAGTTGGAAGAGAGTCCAAGGGACATCCAGTAGAACCCCTAAGATACATGGAAAGATGGATGGATAGATAGACAGACAAATGGATAGATATGCATCTATACATACATACATACATACATAGGTGGATCAAGAGAAAGACAAAATGATGAATCATAGGTGGATGGATAGATAAGACAAATGCATGGATAGTGTTGCTGGCCGGAAGACTCACTACAACCCTATAAACATAATAATAGACTGTAATATATTAGACAATATATATTAGACATGTCCAAAAAATCGTTTTGAATCGTATATCGGAATTATTTCGGATTGTTCTCGCTTTTTGATACGCATTCCAAGACATTGTCTCACAGCGCAACCAGCAATGTAATTCGAACCCTTGTTGGACCATTCTCTAATTGTCTCTTAATGTTTCGTTAATTTCTCTCCCACCCCCCAAATATTTTAAAATATATTTTTTAAAATTTTTTTAAAAAATTTTTTTTTGTTTCTGCAACCTACCTTGAATGGGAGCTTAGCGCGGCCTAACATGGCTGCCGCTCCCCGGCCAATCAGAAGCTTCCACGATGGACGCAAAGGTGGGGGCTAACGTCCTCTGCGTCCACATGGAAGATTGACATACAAGCCCGGTGTGTAGCGATTGCTCATGATTTAGAATCATTACGAATTTTTGGAAATATCCGAAATTTTTGGGTGAAAAAAATCGGAAATACTTTCTATATCGAAGCGCCAGCGCCCCCTACTTTAGAAACGAGAATTGAAACATTTTTTTCATCAATTGGACATGCCTAATACATACATAGGTGGATGGATAGATAAGACAAATGGATGGATGGATGGATAGATGAACTGATAGATAAATGATAGACAAATGCATGGATGGATGGATAGTGTTGCTGGCCGGAAGGCTCACTAGAACCCTATAAACATCATAATAGACTGTAATATATATATATATACATATATATATATAATATCATAATATAGAATCATAGAGTTGGAAGAGACCCCACGGGCCATCCAGTCCAACCCGCTGCCAAGAAGCAGGAAAATCTCATTCAATATAGTATATATCAATAAAATATAAATATAATAAATAATATAGTATATATCAACCATATATATAATATTATATATATGTAAATTAAATAAGCAGCATATAAATAAATAATATAGTATATATCAATCATATTTATATATATATAAATATTATATATTATACATACATGATTGATATATACTATATTGTGTATATATGCTGATTTAATTTACATATATATTATATATATATGATTTATATATAATATTATCTATATATATAAAAGAGTGATGGCATCACGGCGACCCACAAAACAACAAAACTACAGGCCCCCCAACCTCGAAATTTGACAACACAACCCATCATCCACGCCTCTAGGTTGATACAGCAAAAAGAAAAGAAAAATAAAGTCCTAATTGCTTTTATCCAATTGCTGCCAGTTAGAAGGCTAAGCTCCTCCAACTTGGTCTCCTAGCAACCCAATAAAAAATAATAAAAAACACTAAAAATTAATACAATAAAATACTATAATAACAGAAAATAACTAAAAATAATACAAGAAAATAATAAAATATAATAAATAAAAATATAACTTACAATAAAATTAATTAAAAAATGCAAATAACGTCAAATAAAAATTACACAACAATTTTTAACCAATACCACCACCACTTTGCCACAGCAACGCGTGGCCGGGCACAGCTAGTATATTATATTTGTATGCTGCTTATTTAATTTACATATATTTAATATATATTATGTATACGTGTGTGTGTGTGTGTGTATATATATATATATATATATATATATATATATATATATAATTGATATATACTATATTATACATATATGTAAATAACCAGCATATAGGCCCCATGGAGGTTGGGGATGTCTAGTTTTGTTGTATGAACCTAGAGACGTGGATGATGGTTTTTTATGAAATTTTGAGCTTGGGGGGCCTTTAGTTTTGTTGTTTTGCCCGGTGGAGCGATGCCATTCTCCTTTTATATATATAGATGTAAAATAAGCAGCATAGAAACATCATAATATATAATATAGTGTATATATATATATATATATATATATATATATATATATATATTATATTATATATATGCAAAATAAGCAGCATATAAACATCATAATATATAATATAGTATATATCAATTATATATATATAGATAGATATAAATATAATATATATATATGTAAATTAAATAAGCAGCATAGAAATATAATATATTATATCTATATATGTAAAATAAGCAGCATATAAACATCATATATAATATAGTATATATCAATGATATATATAAATATATGTAAATTAAATAAGCAGCATAGAAATATAATATGTAATATAGTATAGATCAATCATATATAAATATAATATATATATTATAATATATATGTAAAATAAGCAGCATATAAACATCATAATATACAATACAGTATATATCACATATATATAAATATATGTAAATTAAATAAGCAGCATAGAAATATAATATATAATATAGTATAGATCAATCATATATAGATATAAATATAATATATATATGTAAATTAAATAAGCAGCATAGAAATATAATATATAATATAGTATAGATCAATCATATACATTATATATATTATATTATATATATATATATGTAAAATAAGCAGCATATAAACATCATAATATATAATATAGTATATATCAATTATATATAGATATAAATATAATATATATATATGTAAATTAAATAAGCAGCATATAAATATAATATATAATATAGATCAATCATATATATATATATTATATATATGCAAAATAAGCAGCATATAAACATCATAATATATAATATAGTATATATCAATTATATATAGATATAAATATAATATAGTATAGATCAATCATATATATATATATATATTATATTATATACATGTAAAATAAGCAGCATATAAACATCACAATATATAATATAGTATATATCAATTATATATAGATATAAATATAATATATATATGTAAATTAAATAAGCAGCATATAAATATAATATATAATATAGTATAGATCAATTATATATATATAAATATAATATATTATATTATATATGTAAAAAGCAGCATATAAACAGCATAATATATAATATAGTATATATCAATTATATATAGATATAAATATAATATATATGTATATGTAAATTAAATAAGCAGCATAGAAATATAATATATATCAATCGTATATATATATATATATATATTATATTTATATATGTAAATTAAGCAGCATAGAAATATAATATATATCAACCACACACACACACACACACACATATATATATATATATATATATATATATATATGGTTGATATATTATATTATATATTTATATATGTAAATTGAGCAGCATAGAAATATAATATATAATATATCAACCACATATATATATATATATATGGTTGATATATTTTATATTATATTTCTATATATATATATATATGTAAATTAAATAAGCAGCATAGAAATATAATATATATGAATCATATATATATATATTATATTTATATATGCAAATTAAATAAGCAGCATAGAAATATTATATCAATCATATATATATATATATATATTTATATATGCAAATTAAATAAGCAGCATAGAAATATTATATCAATCATATATATATATATATTATATTTATATATGCAAATTAAATAAGCAGCATAGAAATATAATATATATCAATCATATATATATATATATGCAAATTAAATAAGCAGCATAGAAATATTATATCAATCATATATATATATATATTATATTTATATATGCAAATTAAATAAGCAGCATAGAAATATAATATATATCAATCATATATATATATATATATTATATTTATATATGCAAATTAAATAAGCAGCATAGAAATATAATATATATCATATATATATATAATATTTATATATGCAAATTAAATAAGCAGCATAGAAATATTATATCAATCATATATATATATATATATATATATTTATATATGCAAATTAAATAAGCAGCATAGAAATATTATATCAATCATATATATATATTTATTTATTATATTTATATATGCAAATTAAATAAGCAGCATAGAAATATTATATCAATCATATATATATATTATATTTATATATGCAAATTAAATAAGCAGCATAGAAATATAATATATATCATATATATATATATATATTATATTTATATATGCAAATTAAATAAGCAGCATAGAAATATAATATATATCAATCATATATATATATATATATATATATATATATTATATTTATATATGTAAATTAAATAAGCAGCATATAAATATCACAGTATATACATATAATAATGCTAATTATGACTGACACTAAGGCCTACCGACCCCCATGCGATGCTGGGGGGCTTTTCCCCTTCCTCCACTTCCTGCTTCCTGCTTCCGCTTCCGCTTCCGCCTCGGCGCGTCCTCCTCCTTCCGCGTCTCGGCGTCGACTGAGCCAGCCTCAGGGACGACGAGGGGCGTGGCCGGAGCCGAAGCCACGCCCCTTTCTCCCCGGCCAGCCACTCAGCACAGTCCCAGCGGCGCCCGTTGCCATGGCGACTCCCGGAGGGGGGGGAAAGGAAGGCTTGTCTCTTTACGCATGCGCGTTAGGGGCCGTTTCTGTGAGGCGGTTGTATTTGGCCGGCCTAGCCGGAAGTGGCGCCTGAGGAGAATTGGATTTAAAGTTTTCTCCGGCTGTGGGCGAACTACAACTCCCACAAATCAAGGTGAATTCCCCCCAAAGACAGTCTTTTTTTGCTGGTCTCTGTGAAAAATTTGGTCTAATTCCATCCTTGGTGGAGTTCATATTTCAGGAACTACAACTCCCAAATGTCTAGGCCCAATCCCCTCAAACTTTCCCCATCCAAATAATAATAATAATAACTTTAATAATGATAACTTGATTTTTGTATGCCTATTTTCAATAATTAAAACATTTTTCCAATATTTATATTCTCAAATTATCCCCATCCACATAATAATAATAATAATAATTTTAACACATATTTTCATTTTTATTATGTGTATAGATAATGAAAGCATTTTTCCAATATTTATATTCTCAAATTATCCCCATCCACATAATAATAATAATAATAATAATTTTAACACATATTTTCATTTTTATTATGTGTATAGATAATTAAAACATTTTTCCAATATTTATATTCTCAAATTATCCCCATCCACATAATAATAATAATAATTTTAACACATATTTTCATTTTTATTAGGTGTATAAATTAAGACATTTTTCCAATATTTATATTCTCAAATTATCCCCATCCACATAATAATAATAATAATAATTTTAACACATATTTTCATTTTTATTATGTGTATAGATAATTAAAACATTTTTACAATATTTATATTCTCAAATTATCCCCATCCACATAATAATAATAATAATAATAATAATTTTAACACATATTTTCATTTTTATTATGTGTATAGATAATTAAAATATTTTTTCCAATAATAATTTTAACACATATTTTCATTTTTATTAGGTGTATAGATAATGAAAACATTTTTTCCAATATTTATATTCTCAAATTATCCCCATCCACATAATAATAATAATAATAGTTTTAACACATATTTTCATTTTTATTATGTGTATAGATAATGAAAACATTTTTCCAATATTTATATTCTCAAATTATCCCCATCCACATAATAATAATAATAATTTTAACACATATTTTCATTTTTATTATGTGTATAGATAATTAAAACATTTTTCCAATATTTATATTCTCAAATTATCCCCATCCACATAATAATAATAATAATTTTAACACATATTTTCATTTTTATTATGTGTATAGATAATTAAAACATTTTTTCCAATATTTATATTCTCAAATTATCCCCATCCACATAATAATAATAATAATAATTTTAACACATATTTTCATTTTTATTAGGTGTATAGATAATTAAAACATTCTTCCAATATTTATATTCTCAAATTATCCCCATCCACATAATAATAATAATAATAATTTTAACACATATTTTCATTTTTATTATGTGTATAGATAATTAAAACATTTTTCCAATATTTATATTCTCAAATTATCCCCATCCACATAATAATAATAATAATAATTTAAACACATATTTTCATTTTTATTAGGTGTATAGATAATGAAAGCATTTTTCCAATATTTATATTCTCAAATTATCCCCATCCACATAATAATAATAATAATAATTTTAACACATATTTTCATTTTTATTAGGTGTATAGATAATGAAAACATTTTTTCCAATATTTATATTCTCAAATTATCCCCATCCACATAATAATAATAATAATAGTTTTAACACATATTTTCATTTTTATTATGTGTATAGATAATGAAAACATTTTTCCAATATTTATATTCTCAAATTATCCCCATCCACATAATAATAATAATAATTTTAACACATATTTTCATTTTTATTATGTGTATAGATAATGAAAGCATTTTTCCAATATTTATATTCTCAAATTATCCCCATCCACATAATAATAATAATAATAATTTTAACACATATTTTCATTTTTATTAGGTGTATAGATAATTAAAACATTTTTCCAATATTTATATTCTCAAATTATCCCCATCCACATGATAATAATAATAATTTTAACACATATTTTCATTTTTATTATGTGTATAGATAATGAAAACATTTTTCCAATATTTATATTCTCAAATTATCCCCATCCACATAATAATAATAATAATAATTTTAACACATATTTTCATTTTTATTATGTGTATAGATAATGAAAACATTTTTCCAATATTTATATTCTCAAATTATCCCCATCCACATAATAATAATAATAATAATTTTAACACATATTTTCATTTTTATTAGGTGTATAGATAATGAAAACATTTTTTCCAATATTTATATTCTCAAATTATCCCCATCCACATAATAATAATAATAATAATTTTAACACATATTTTCATTTTTATTATGTGTATAGATAATGAAAGCATTTTTCCAATATTTATATTCTCAAATTATCCCCATCCACATAATAATAATAATAATAATTTTAACACATATTTTCATTTTTATTAGGTGTATAGATAATTAAAACATTTTTCCAATATTTATATTCTCAAATTATCCCCATCCACATAATAATAATAATAATTTTAACACATATTTTCATTTTTATTATGTGTATAGATAATTAAAACATTTTTCCAATATTTATATTCTCAAATTATCCCCATCCACATAATAATAATAATAATTTTAACACATATTTTCATTTTTATTATGTGTATAGATAATTAAAACATTTTTCCAATATTTATATTCTCAAATTATCCCCATCCACATAATAATAATAATAATAATAATAATAATAATAATAATAATAATTTTAACACATATTTTCATTTTTATTATGTGTATAGATAATTAAAACATTTTTCCAATATTTATATTCTCAAATTATCCCCATCCACATGATAATAATAATAATTTTAACACATATTTTCATTTTTATTATGTGTATAGATAATTAAAACATTTTTTCCAATATTTATATTCTCAAATTATCCCCATCCACATAATAATAATAATAATTTTAACACATATTTTCATTTTTATTATGTGTATAGATAATTAAAACATTTTTCCAATATTTATATTCTCAAATTATCCCCATCCACATAATAATAATAATAATTTTAACACATATTTTCATTTTTATTATGTGTATAGATAATTAAAACATTTTTCCAATATTTATATTCTCAAATTATCCCCATCCACATAATAATAATAACAGTAATAATAACTTTATATTTGTATACATATTTCCACTTTTATTATGTGTATAGACTATTAAAACAATTTTTACAATATTTCCTGGCCAATCCCCCTCAAACTTCTCTAACTTTCCCCATCCACATAATAATAATAATAATAATAATAATAATAATAACAACTTTAATAATGATAACTTTATTTTTGTATACCTATTTTCACTTTTATTATGTGTATAGATGATTAAAACAATTTTTACAATATTTCTATTACTTCTCAAACTATCCTCATCCACATAATAATAATAATAATAATAATAATAATAACAACTTTAATAATGATAGCTTTATTTTTGTATACATATTTTCACTTTTATTATGTGTATAGATTATTAAAACAATTTTTACAATATTTCTATCACTTCTCAAACCAATACAACTTTAATAATAATAATAATAATAACAACAACAACTTTAATAATAATAACTTTATTTTTGTATACCTATTTTCACTTTTATTATGTGTATAGATTATTAAAACAATTTTTACAATATTTCTATCACTTCTCAAACCAATACAACTTTAATAATAATAATAATAATAATAATAACAACAACTTTAATAATGATAACTTTATTTTTGTATACCTATTTTCACTTTTATTATGTGTATAGATTATTAAAACAATTTTTACAATATTTCTATTACTTCTCAAACTATCCCCATCCACATACTAATAACAACAATACAACAATAATTTTAATAATAATAACAATAATAATACTTTTATTTTTTATACATATTTTCACAATATTTCTATTACTTCTCAAACTTTCCCCATCCACATAATAATAATAACAGTAATAATAACTTTATATTTGTATACATATTTCCACTTTTATTATGTGTATAGATTATTAAAACAATTTTTACAATATTTCTATTACTTCTCAAACTATCCCCATCCACATAATAATAACAACAATACAACAATAATTTTAATAATAATAACAATAATAATAATTTTATTTTTATACATATTTTCACAATATTTCTATTACTTCTCAAACTTTCCCCATCCACATAATAATAATAACAGTAATAATAACTTTATATTTGTATACATATTTCCACTTTTATTATGTGTATAGATTATTAAAACAATTTTTACAATATTTCTATCACTTCTCAAACCAATACAACTTTAATAATAATAATAATAACAACAACTTTAATAATAATAACTTTATTTTTGTATACCTATTTTCACTTTTATTATGTGTATAGATTATTAAAACAATTTTTACAATATTTATATTACTTCTCAAACTATCCCCATCCACATAATAATAATAATAATAATAATAATAATAATAATAATAATAATAATAACAACAACTTTAATAATGATAACTTTATTTTTGTATACCTATTTTCACTTTTATTATGTGTATAGATTATGAAAACAATTTTACAATATTTCTATCACTTCTCAAACCAATACAACAATAACTTTAATAATAATAATAATAACAACAACAGTAATAATAATAACTTTATTTTTGTATACATATTTTCACTTTTATTATGTGTATAGATTATGAAAACAATTTTTACCATATTTCTATCACCTCCCAAACCAATACAACAATAACTTTAATAATAATAATAGTAATAATAACTTATGAAAACAATTTTTACAATATTTCTATTACTTCTCAAACTTTCCCCATCCACATAATAATAATAATAATAATAATAATAATAATAATAATAATAATAATAATAATAATAATAATAACAGTAATAATTTTATTTTTGTATACATATTTTCACTTTTATTATGTGTATAGATTATTAAAACAATTTTTACAATATTTCTATCACTTCTCAAACCAATACAACAATAACTTTAATAATAATAATAATAATAATAATAGTAATAATAACTTATGAAAACAATTTTTACAATATTTATATTACTTCTCAAATTATCCCCATCCACATAATAATAATAACAGTAATAATAATAATTGTAATACATATTTTCACTTTTATTATGTGTATAGATTATTAAAACAATATTTACAATATTTCTATTACTTCTCAAACTTTCCCCATCCACATAATAATAATAACAGTAATAATAATAATAATTTTATTTTTGTATACATATTTTCACTTTTATTACAAAAATACTTTCACTTTTATTATGTGTATAGATTATTAAAACAATTTTTACAATATTTCTATTCTCAAACTTTCCCCATCCACATAATGATAATAATAATAATAACGATACAATAACTTTAATCATAACAGTAATAATAACTTTAATCATAATACTAACAGTAATAATAACTTTAATAATAATAATAACAGTAATAACTTTATTTTTTTATACCTATTTTCACTTTTATTATGTGTATAGATTATTAAAACAATTTTTACAATATTTATGTTACTTCTCAAACTTTCCCCATCAACATAATAATAACAACAATACAACAATAATTTTAATAATAATAACAGTAATAATAACTTTATTTTTGTATACATATTTTCACTTATTATGTGTACAGATGATTAAAACCATTTTTACAATATTTCTATTATTTCTCAAACCTTGGGCTTTCATCGCAGGCAAATCCAAAACCTCATTCATATATATAACAATACCATATATATCATTCATATATATATATATATATATATATATATATATATATATATATAATAACATATAATATAGTATATTATGTTATATGTTATATATCATATATATAACAATACAACAATAACTTTAATAATAATAATAATCAGTAATAATAACTTTATTTTTGTTTACCTATTTTCACTTTTATTATGTGTACAGATTATTAAAACAATTTTTACAATATTTCTATTACTTCTCAAACCTTGGGCTTTCATCACAGGCAAATCCAAAACCTATGGATAACAATACAACAACAACTTTAATAATAATAATAACTTTATTTTTGTATACATATTTTCACTTTTATTATGTGTACAGATTATTAAAACCATTTCTATAATATTTCTATTGCTTCCCAAACCATGGGCTTCCATCTCAGGCAAATCCCAAATCCTATATATATATCTATATAGATATAGATATAGATATATATGGATAATATTATCGTAGCCATGAGTGTTGTTCCGTTACGCTCCTTCTTCCATCTCCACCTGGATCCCAACAGGCTGCAAAGGACAACCCATCGTTATTTATTATTTACTTCATAAATAATTTATTATTTTCCAGCATAATTATGGCAAAATCCATTGCCTCACATTATATATATATATATATATATATATATATATATATATATATATATATATATATATATAAGCTGTGCCCGGCCATGCATTGCTGTGGCGAAGTCTGGTGGTATGGGAAATAAAGTATTGAGGAATTGGTGGTAGTTAAGGTCAAGGGTCCCCTGGGCTGAGTGGGTTGCTAGGACACCAAGTGAGCGGAGCTTAGCCTTCTAACTGGCAGCAATTGGATAAAAGCAATGATTCCTCTCCCTCTAATTAGGACTTTATTTTTCTTTTCTTTTTGTTGTATCTACCTAGAGGCATGGATGAGGGGTTGTGCTGTCAATTTTCGAGGTTGTGGGGTGTTTACTTTTGTTGTTTTGTCCACTGCCATGATGCCATTCGTACCCATAACATCGTATCCTTTGCACATAATCCCCGAATCCATTCCCAAAGCCAAGTGTTTACTTTCCTCCTGAAGGCAAGGAGGGCGGGCTCTGGTCTGATTTTTCCGGGGAGTTCGGACTTCAACCCGAAGCGGACACATAGGTCGTTCCTCACCTGTCGAGGAGACTTCACCAAGGAGGCCCTCCGGCCCCTCCGGCCGTTTCCCGGCCCGTCCTTTTCCAGCAGGACCCGCGTGTGGGGCACAGAGGCCCAGGAGCGGCCCAGGGCAGCCCTCGGACGGCCGCCGGACGGGTCTCTGGTCACGGCGTTGGTCAGCTGGAAAGACATGAAGGAGAGCCGTCCTTGGGGGAGTGGCGGCCGAGGCATCTGGCAGGAGGGATCGGGTGGTGCCTTCCCGCATGGCAGAAGGACACTCCACCCTTCTGGATGGATGGATAGATAGATAGAGATGGAGATGGATAGATAGACGGGGATAGAGATTGATGGAAAGATGGATGGATGGATGGATAGAGTTAGAGATGGATGGATGGATGGATAGAGATGAAGATGGATGGATGGATGGATGGATAGAGATAGAGATGGATAGATAGATGGATGGATGGATGGATTGATGGATGGATAGATAGAGTTAGAGACAGAGATGGATGGATAGATGGATGGATGGATAGATAGATGGGGATAGAGATTGATGGAAAGATGGATGGATGGATGGATAGAGATGGATGGATGGATAGATAGAGATGGAGATAGATGGATGGATGGATGGATGGATGGATAGAGATAGAGATGGATAGATAGATGGATGGATGGATGGATTGATGGATGGATAGATAGAGTTAGAGACAGAGATGGATGGATAGATGGATGGATGGATAGATAGATGGGGATAGAGATTGATGGAAAGATGGATGGATGGATGGATAGAGATGGATGGATGGATAGATAGAGATGGAGATAGATGGATGGATGGATGGATGGATGGATAGAGATAGAGATGGATAGATAGATGGATGGATGGATTGATGGATGGATAGATAGAGTTAGAGACAGAGATGGATGGATAGATGGATGGATGGATAGATAGATGGGGATAGAGATTGATGGAAAGATGGATGGATGGATGGATAGATAGATAGAGTTAGAGATAGAGATGGATGGATGGAAAGATGGATTGATGGATGGATGGATAGATAGGGATAGAGATTGATGGAAAGATGGATGGATAGATAGAGTTAGAGATAGAGATGGATGGATGGAAAGATGGATGGATGGATGGATAGAGAGATAGATAGACAGGGATAGAGATTGATGGAAAGATGGATGGATAGATAGAGTTAGAGATAGAGATGGATGGAAAGATGGATGAATAGATAGATGGACAAATGGATGGATAGGGACAGAGATGGAGGGATAGATGGGAGGATAGTTGGATAGCTAGATAGACGAATGGATGGATGGATGGATGGATGGAGAGATAGATAGATAGATAGATAGATAGATAGATAGATAGATAGATAGATAGATAGATAGACAGAGATAGAGATGGATGGATGGATAGAGATAGAGATGGATGGATGGATGGATAGACAGACAGACAGACAAGGATAGAGATTGATGGAAAGATGGATGGATGGATGAATAGAGTTAGAGATAGAGATGGATGGAGGGATGGATAGATAGATAGATAGATGGATGGATAGACAGATAGGGATAGAGATGGATGGATGGATAGATAGATGGACAAATGGATGGATGGATAGAGAGATGGATGGATGGATGGTTGTCCACTCACCACCAGGGCCACCCCGAAGTCCTTGGCCAGGGTCTTCATCTCCAAGGCCAAGTGGCTCATGAGGGCCAGGCCTGGAACCACAGGGAGGGCAAAGGCATCATCATGGGCACTACTGGTCTTACCCTATTTGCTTTGTTTTGTCCCAGGATGAAGACAGAACCGCTTACCATCGGGCGACCGGCCCCCCAGGACCGGGGAGAGGAGCGCCCAGGCCGAATCCAGAACCAGCACCTTGGCCGACCCACCACCGCCACTCAGGGCCTGCGGGGAACCAGGAGAGGCAAGTCTAGTAGTAGTAGTAATAATAATGCAAAATAATAATAATCTCTGATCTTATTATTATTATATTATTTTTATTAGACACAGAGTGGACGGCCATCTGTCGGGGAGGCTCTGATTGTGCTCTCTGATATAATTATTATCATTATTAGACAGGCTGGATGGCCATCTGTCAGGGAGGCTTTGATTGTGCTCTCTGTTGTTGTTATTATTATTATTATTATTATTAGACAGGCTGGATGGCCATCTGTCAGGGAGGCTTTGATTGTGCTCTCTGATAATATTATTATATTATAATTATTACACAGAGGCTGGATGGCCATCTGTTGGGGAGGCTCTGATTGTGCTCTCTATTATATATATATATTTATTTATTATTATTATTATTATTATTATTATTACACAGAGGCTGGATGGCAATTGTCGGGGAGGCTCTGATTGTGCTCTCTGATATTATTATATATTATTATTATTAATATTAATATTATTATTATTACACAATGGCTGGAAGGCCATCTGTCGGAGAGGCTCTGATTATGCTCTATTATTATATAATATTTTATTATTATTAATATTAATATTATTACAAAGAGGCTGGATGGCCATCTGTCAGGGAGGCTCTGATTGTGCTCTCTATTATTATATAATATATTATTATTATTATTATTATTATTACAAAGAGGCTGGATGGCCATCTGTCGGGGAGGCTTTGATTGTGCTCTCTGATATTATTATATAATATTATATTTATTATTATTATTATTATGACACAGAGGCTGGATGGCCATCTGTCGGGGAGGCTCTGACTGCACTCTCTGATATTATATTATTATTATTATGATGACACAGAGGCTGGATGTCTATCTGTCGGGGAGGCTCTGATTGTGCTCTCTGATATTATTATATATTATTATTATTATTATTATTATTATTATTGGCAGAAGCTGAATGGCCATCTGTCAGGGAGGCTCTGATTGTGCTCTCTGATATTATTATATATTATTATTATTATTATTATTATTATTATTATTATTATTATTATTATTATGACACAGAGGCTGGATGTCCATCTGTCGGGAGGGATCGCCTGGTGACCCGCTCACCTGCTGGGCCAGGCTGCTCCGAAGGTCCTGCAGGACGTCCAGCATCTTGTAGGCCTCGAAGACACGCATGACGTGGACCCGGCGCAGGGCCTCTGTCTGGAGGGATCGACGGGGAAAGAGAGACAACACGCACGGCTTGGGCATTTAAAGTGGATTCATTCACACGTCCCTCCCTGGGATCGCATGGGCCTTGTGTGCCGCCGCATCACACTCTGGGCTCACCGACCTGCTCCTCTTGGCTGGCGGTCATGCGGCCCAAAATCTGGAGCAGGCGGGCCGCCGAGAAGCCCCCCGAGGAGTCCACGTAGAGCACCGCTTGCTTCAAGACCAGGGCCGTGTGCGCTGCAATTTCCAGGCACGTCTGACGGGAGAAAAGGTCGGCCCATGACTATTATTACTATGGCGTTATATTATTATATATTGTTACTACATGATATAATATTATATACATATATATATATGTAATATTATTATTATTACATTACAATGATAATAGTAATATATATATTATATTATTATATATTACTACATTATATAATATTACTAGCTGTGCCCGGCCACGCGTTGCTGTGGCGTATGGGAATTCTTTGTTAGGTAGGTGGAATAACAGTGAATAGCTTTGTAGCCTGAAAGCCTGGCCATTTTCTTATGGGAATCCTTGTTTGGTGAGCTGGAATAGAAAGGAATAGGCTTGCTGCTTGGAAGGTTAGGTAGTTGCCTTTTAGGGGGGTAGAATTGTAATGAATAGCCTCGGTGGTTCAAAGCCTGGGTGCTTGCTATCTAGTGGAAATCTTTGGTTGGTCAGCTTCAGAGTAGTATCACTGTTTCAAAGCCTGGTCGCCTTTTATGAAGGTTAATCTTTTATTGGTGTGGTTGAATTGCACTGAATATCCTTGCAGCTCCAATGTCTGGCTGTATTTATTATTTTGTATTATATATATATATATTACAAAATATAGAAAGCATGGCACATTGCCTGTTGTGGGTTTTGGCCTTTTTTTGGTGTTGTGGTTGTGTTTTTTGTGTGATTGTGTTGTAACTTACTGGAGGCAGGGATGATGGATTGTGTTGCCAATTTTAGAGTTTGGGGGGTGTTGGGTTTTGTTGTTTTGTGAGTCGCCGTGATGCCAAAAGCCTTTTATATATATAGATTACAAAATATAGAAAGCATGGCACATTGCCTGTTGTGGGTTTTGGCCTTTTTTTGGTGTTGTGGTTGTGTTTTTTGTGTGATTGTGTTGTAACTTACTGGAGGCAGGGATGATGGATTGTGTTGCCAATTTTAGAGTTTGGGGGGTGTTGGGTTTTGTTGTTTTGTGAGTCGCCGTGATGCCAAAAGCCTTTTATATATATAGATTACAAAATATAGAAAGCATGGCACATTGCCTGTTGTGGGTTTTGGCCTTTTTTTGGTGTTGTGGTTGTGTTTTTTGTGTGATTGTGTTGTAACTTACTGGAGGCAGGGATGATGGATTGTGTTGCCAATTTTAGAGTTTGGGGGGTGTTGGGTTTTTTTTTTTGTGAGTCGCCGTGATGCCAAAAGCCTTTTATATATATAGATATACATACATACATATATAATTACATTACATTATATAATTATATATTGTTACTACGTATTATTACTATTACATTATATTATTATATATTATCACATGATATAATATTATATATATATATTACTATAATGATACTATACTGTTATTATATTACATTATTATATATTGTTACTACATATTATAATATATATATATATATATATATATATATATATATATATATATATATATGTAATATTACTATTAGTACATTATATTATTATATATTATTACCACAGTATATAATATTATATATATATATGTTACTATAATCTCTATATATAAAAGAGCGATGGCATCACGGCGACCCACAAAACAACAAAACTACAGGCCCCCCAACCTCGAAATTAATAAAAAACACTAAAAACTAATACAATAAAATACTATAATAACAGAAAATAACTAAAAATAATACAAGAAAATAATAAAATATAATAAATAAAAATATAACTTACAATAAAATTAATAAAAAATGCAAATAAAGTCAAATAAAAATTACACAACAATTTTTAACCAATACCACCACCACTTTGCCACAGCAACGCATGGCCGGGCACAGCTAGTGATACTATATTATTATATTATTATATATTGTTACTACATTATATAATATTATATACATATATGTAATATTATTTATTATTACATTATAATAATAATAGTTATATATATATATATATATATATATATATATATATATATATACACACACACATACACATAATATATTATATATTACTATAATGATACTATATTCTTATTATATTATATTATTATATATTGTTACTACATTATGTAATATTATATATACAGTAGAGTCTCACTTATCCAACATAAACGGGCCGGCAGAATGTTGGATAAGCGAATATGTTGGATAATAAGGAGGGATTAAGGAAAAACCTATTAAACATCAAATTAGGTTATGAGTTTACAAATTAAGCGCCAAAACATCATGTTTTACAACAAATTTGACAGAAAAAGTAGTTCAATACACAGTAAATGCTATGTAGTAATTACTTTTATGAATTTAGCACCAAAATATGATGATGTATTGAAAACATTGACTACAAAAATGCATTGGATAATCCAGAACGTTGGATAAGTGAAACTCTACTGTATTACTATATTATATAATATTTTATATATTACTATGATAATATATTATTAAATTATATTATAAATATTATTATTACATTAAAATATTTTATATATGACCATTATTATTACATTATATTTTTACACTATTATATGTAATAATATATATTGTTACTATTACTATTGTAATCGTATATTTTTTATTATTATTATTATTATTGGCCGTATTAGCAGTGATGGAAATGGACTTTTTTTTTTTCTCCTTCTAGGTCTGCCTTGCCAAGTCCATTTCCATCATTATTATGATCATAATTACAATATAATCTATATATATAAAAGAGTGATGGCATCACAGTGACCAACAAAACAACAAAACTACAGGCCCCCCAACCTCGAAATTTGACAACATAACCCATCATCCACGCCTCTAGGTTGATACAACAGAAAGAAAAGAAAAATAAATTCCTAATTAGAGAGAGAGGAATAATTGCTTTTATCCAATTGCTGCCAGTTAGAAGGCTAAGCTCCTCCAACTTGGTCTCCTAGCAACCCAATAAAAAATAATAAAAAACACTAAAAATTAATACAACAAAATACTATAATAACAGAAAATAACTAAAAATAATACAAGAAAATAATAAAATATAATAAATAAAAAGATAACTTACAATAAAATTAATAAAAAATGCAAATAAAGTCAAATAAAAATTACACAACAATTTTTAACCAATACCACCACCACTTTGCCACAGCAACGCGTGGCCGGGCACAGCTAGTATCTATATATATATGTAATATTATTATTACGTTATAATAATAGTAATATATACAATACATTATAATATTATTATATAGTGTTAATGATGGTAATAATAATGATGATGATAAGTCTTCCTCTGACCTGGGTCTTCCCCGACCCGGGCGCTCCCACGAACTCGGTGATCTCCCCGGTGTACAATCCGGTGTCGAGAAGCCGGTCCAGGCTGCAAAGGAGGCATCACAAGGGCAAGGGAAGGGCAAGGGGACCCCAGAGGCCATCCAGACCCACCCCGGCCCTGCCCTCGCAGGGAGGCAGCCAGGGAGGGAAAGCGGGGGATACACAGATGTAATAATAATAATAATAATAATGTGTGCAGATCCCAGTAGGGTGGCCTTTTGCAGTTGGCAATAATAATAATAATAATAATAATAATAATAATAATAATAATAATAATAATAATTGCCAACTGCAAAAGGCCACCCTACTGGGATCTGCACACATCATCAGAAAATACATCACACAGTCCTAGACACTTGGGAAGTGTTCGACTTGTGGTTTTGCGAAACGAAATCCAGCATGTCTATCTTGTTTGCTGTGCCATACAACGTCGTTGTGTTGATAATAATAATAATAAGCAGAAGCAGACGGACAGACAGACAGATGGATGGATGGATTGGTGGATAGACTGATATATGAATTGATAGATGGACGGATGGATGGATAGATAGGATGGATTGATGGATAGACTGATATATGGATGGATGGATGGATGGATGGATAGATAGATAGATAGATAGATAGATAGATAGATAGATAGATAGATAGATAGATAGATAGATAGATAGATGGAAGGATGGACAGATGGATGGATAGATAGGATGGATTGATGGGAAGACTGATATATGAATGGATAGATGGATGGATAGATAGATGGATGGATAGATAGATAGATAGATAGATAGATAGATGGAAGGATGGACAGATGGATGGATAGATAGGATGGATTGATGGGAAGACTGATATATGAATGGATAGATGGATGGATAGATAGATAGATAGATAGATAGATAGATGGACAGATGGATGGATAGATGGATGGATAGATAGGATGGATTGATGATATATGAATGGATAGATGGATGGATGGATGGATGGATAGATAGATAGATAGATAGATAGATAGATAGATAGATAGATAGATAGACGGACGGATAGATAGGATGGATTGAAGGATAGACTGATATATGGATAGATAGATAGATAGATAGATAGATAGATAGATAGATAGATAGATAGATAGATAGATAGATAGATAGATGGACAGATGGATGGATGGACGGATGGATGGATGGACAGGCTGATATATGAATGGACAGATGGATGGATAGATAGGATGGATTGATGGGAAGACTGATATATGAATGGATAGATGGATGGATAGATAGATAGATAGATATAGATAGATAGATAGATGGATGGATAGATAGATAGATAGATAGATAGATAGATAGATAGATAGATAGATAGGTGGACAGATGGATGGATAGATAGGATGGATTGATGGATAGGATGGATTGATTGGAAGACTGATATATGAATGGATAGATGGATGGATAGATAGATAGATGGATAGATAGATAGATAGATGGACAGATGGATGGATAGATAAGATGGATTGATGATATATGAATGGATGGATGGATGGATGGATGGATGGATGGATAGATAGATAGATAGATAGATAGATAGATAGATAGATAGATAGATGGATAGATAGATAGATGGACAGATGGACAGATGGATAGACTGATACATGAATGGAAAGATGGATGGATGGACAGACAAATGGATAGATAGATGGATGGATGGATAGACAGAGATAGATAGGCAGACAGACAAATGGATGGATATATCAGTGGGTGGGTGGATGGATGGATGGACAGACAAATGGATAGATAGGTGGATGGACAGACGGACGGACAGACAGACGAATGGATGGATATATCAGTGGGTGGATGGATGGATGGATGAGTGAACAGATGGATGGATGGACAGACAAATGGATAGATAGACAGAGAGACCGATAGATAGATAGATGGACAGACAGAAGAATGGATGGATATATCGGTTGGTGGATGGATGGATGGATGAACAAATGGACAGATAGATGGACGGATGGTTGGACGGAAGGACAGACAAATGGATGGATGGATGGATGGATAGATGCAGATATAGATGAATGGATGGATGGATGGATGGGTGGAGCCCGAGTGTTGGAAGGTCCCCACCTTCGGCGCGACCCCTCCCGGCAGAGGTCCATCCCTCCCTGGGTCCCTCCGTGGTCCTGACCTGGGCGTCCCGGTGGGGAGGATGGCGCCGCCCTTGTGGAGCTCCTCGAAGAGGTCGGTCCCGTTGGCCGGGAAGGAGGAGAAGCGGGCCAGGAGCAGGCGCCGGGACGAGGACAGGCCCTGCAAGGGGGGGGGGGGAGAGGAAGGGTCAGGGGTCACCCTTGGGGTCCCTCCAGGGTCAACACCGGGGTCCCCGCCACTCACTCACTCACTCACCTTGAAGGACAGGGAGCACCGCTGGGCCAAGGCCTCCAGGTCCGAGGAGGCCAGGTCCACCACTACAAGCAGATACAGATATATTATATATGGAATAACATTTATTATTATTATTACTACTATTATTATTATTAATAATAATATTAATATTGTAATATTATATTATTATTGTATTATTATTATTATTATTATGGATATAATTATTAATAATAACGGACAAAAATAATGGATAATAATATTATCCATTATAATAATAATAATAATAATAATAATGGATATGATTAAGAATAATCGATAAAAATAATGGTAGTAATAATATGAGTAATAATAATGGATAATAATATTAAGAATAATGGAAAATAATAATAAATAATAATAATGGATAATAATAATAATGGATAATAATATTAAGAATAATGGATCATAATAATGGATAATAATAATAATGGATAATAATAATGATGTTGAATAGTAATAATAGATTATAATATTAAGGATAATGGATAATAATAATAATAATAGATAATAATATTATCCATTATAATAATAATAATAATGGATATGATTAAGAATAATCGATAAAAATAATGGTAGTAATAATATGAGTAATAATAATGGATAATAATATTAAGAATAATGGAAAATAATAATAAATAATAATAATGGATAATAATAATAATGGATAATAATATTAAGAATAATGGATCATAATAATGGATAATAATAATAATGGATAATAATAATGATGTTGAATAGTAATAATAGATTATAATATTAAGGATAATGGATAATAATAATAATGGATAATAATATTATCCATTATAATAATAATAATAATGGATATGATTAAGAATAATCGATAAAAATAATGGTAGTAATAATATGAGTAATAATAATGGATAATAATATTAAGAATAATGGAAAATAATAATAAATAATAATAATGGATAATAATAATAATGGATAATAATATTAAGAATAATGGATCATAATAATGGATAATAATAATAATGGATAATAATAATGATGTTGAATAGTAATAATAGATTATAATATTAAGGATAATGGATAATAATAATAATGGATAATAATATTATCCATTATAATAATAATAATAATAATGGATATGATTAAGAATAATCGATAAAAATAATGGTAGTAATAATATGAGTAATAATAATGGATAATAATATTAAGAATAATGGAAAATAATAATAAATAATAATAATGGATAATAATAATAATGGATAATAATATTAAGAATAATGGATCATAATAATGGATAATAATAATAATGGATAATAATAATGATGTTGAATAGTAATAATAGATTATAATATTAAGGATAATGGATAATAATAATAATAGATAATAATATTATCCATTATAATAATAATAATAATAATGGATATGATTAAGAATAATCGATAAAAATAATGGTAGTAATAATATGAGTAATAATAATGGATAATAATATTAAGAATAATGGAAAATAATAATAAATAATAATAATGGATAATAATAATAATGGATAATAATATTAAGAATACTGGATCATAATAATGGATAATAATAATAACGGATAATAATAATGATGTTGAATAGTAATAACAGATTATAATATTAAGGATAATGGATAATAATAATAATGGATAATAATAACGGATATGGTTATTAATAATAATGGATAATAATAATGGATAATAATAGTGATGAATAGTAATAACGGATTATAATATTAAGAATAATGGATAGTAATAATGGATAATAATAATACTGGATAATAATAATAATGGATAATAATATTAAGAATAATGGATAATAATAATAAATAATAATAATGGATAATAATATTAAGAAGGATAATAATGGATATTATTACTAAT
Source organism: Anolis carolinensis (assembly GCF_035594765.1). NCBI lineage: Eukaryota > Metazoa > Chordata > Lepidosauria > Squamata > Anolidae > Anolis > Anolis carolinensis. The sequence continues at coordinate 29,244,583 of NW_026943818.1, forward strand.
AATAATGGATAAAAATAATGGATAATAATAATAATAATGGATAATAATAATGATGTTGAATAGTAATAACAGATTATAATATTAAGGATAATGGATAATAATAATAATAATGGATAATAATAACGGATATGGTTATTAATAATAATGGATAATAATAATGGATAATAATAGTGATGAATAGTAATAACGGATTATAATATTAAGAATAATGGATAGTAATAATGGATAATAATATTAAGAATAATGGATAATAATGGATAATAATAGATAATAATGATGATGGATAATAATAACGGATGATATTAGGAATAATGGATAATGATAAATAGTAAAAACGGATAATAATATTAAGAATAATGGATAATAATAATGGATATGATTATTAAGAATAATGGATAAAAATAATGAATAATAATAATGGATAATATTAAGAATAATGGATAATAATAGATAATAATGATAATGGATAATAATAACGGATGATATTAGGAATAATGGATAATGATAAATAGTAATAACGGATAATACTATTAAGAATAATGGATAATAATAATGGATATGATTATTAAGAATAATGGATAAAAATAATGAATAATAATAATGGATAATATTAAGAATAATGGATAATAATGGATAATAATAGATAATAATGATAATGGATAATAATAACGGATGATATTAGGAATAATGGATAATGATAAATAGTAATAACGGATAATAATATTAAGAATAATGGATAATAATAATGGATATGATTATTAAGAATAATGGATAATAATGGATAATAATAGATAATAATGATAATGGATAATAATAACGGATGATATTAGGAATAATGGATAATAATAAATAGTAATAACGGATAATACTATTAAGAATAATGGATATGATTATTAAGAATAATGGATAAAAATAATGAATAATAATAATGGATAATATTAAGAATAATGGATAATAATAATAATTTAATAATATTAAATATTCTTATTGTTTTTTCCCTGATCACAGAGTTGGAAGGGACCCCCGAAGGCTGACCCACTTCTGCCCCCTTCGATCCCTCCCGGCAGATGTCCAGCCGGCCAGCCAGCTCCTGACCTGTGTGGACGCCTTGTTCTCGGAGGAGTGCCACGGCTTCCGGCGTGAGTCCCGGGCAGAGGCCCGGCCGGAGGAGGGTCATGGCCTTTTCCTGATTCCTGCAGGTCAAGCCAAAACCATTCAGGACAAAATTGCAAAATTAATGCAAATTTCCAAGGCAAAATTAATGAATGCAACCTTTCTGGGGGGTCCAAACAAAGCATGCAACTGCTGGGCCTGGTTGGAAAGAAGGGCCCTGCAAAGCCAGACAAGGAATTTCCTTGCCCCGTTTTGCAAACTCACCCACTTTGCAGGAAAAAAGTTGGAGAAAATAAAATAAAATGTATTTCCTGCTTTCCCAGGCTGCAGCTCCCTCTCTGTGGCCTCCTTGCATCCCTAGAAGGGACAGAGAGGAAGCTTTGGCGCCCTCTCCTGGCCAGGCGCGGGAACCGAGTCAGAAAGCATGGTTATATAGTATTATTACATGGTATTATACTATCTTATATTATACTAGCTGTGCCCGGCCACGCGTTGCTGTGGCAAAGTGGTGGTGGTATTGGTTAAAAATTGTTGTGTAATTTTTATTTGACGTTATTTGCATTTTTTAATTAATTTTATTGTAAGTTATATTTTTATTTAATATATTTTATTATTTTCTTGTATTATTTTTAGTTATTTTCTGTTATTATAGTATTTTATTGTATCAATTTTTTTTAGTGTTTTTTATTATTTTTTATTGGGTTGCTAGGAGACCAAGTTGGAGGAGCTTAGCCTTCTAACTGGCAGCAATTGGATAAAAGCAATTATTCCTCGCTCTCTAATTAGGACTTTATTTTTCTTTTCTTTTTGTTGTATCAACCTAGAGGCGTGGATGATGGGTTGTGTTGTCAAATTTCGAGGTTGGGGGGCCTGTAGTTTTGTTGTTTTGTGGGTCGCCGTGATGCCATCACTCTTTTATATATATATAGATGGATAAAAGCAATTATTCCTCTCTCTCTAATTAGGACTTTATTTTTCTTTTCTTTTTGTTGTATCAACCTAGAGCCGTGAATGATGGGTTGTGTTGTCAAATTTCGAGGTTGGGGGGCCTGTAGTTTTGTTGTTTTGTCCGCTGCCCTGATGCCATCACTCTTTTATATATATAGATTATATTAGTATTAGTATTACATTATAGTATATTTTATTATATTAGTATCACATTATATTTCATTATTATTAGTAATGTATTATATTAGTATTAGTATATCACATTTATTATTATTATCATTGTTTTATTAGTATTATATATCTTCTATATACAGTAGAGTCTCACTTATCCAACACTCGCTTATCCAACGTTCTGGATTATCCAACGCATTTTTGTAGTCAATGTTTTCAATATATCATGATATTTTGGTGCTAAATTCGTAAATACAGTAATTACTACATAGCATTAATGTGTAATGAACTACTTTTTCTGTCAAATTTGTTGTATAACATGATGTTTTGGTGCTTAATTTGTAAAATCATAACCTATTTTGATGTTTAATAGACTTTCTCTTAATCTCTCCTTATTATCCAACATATTCACTTATCCAACATTCTGCCGGCCTGTTTATGTTGGATAAGTGAGACTCTATTGTATTTGTATTTTTTAATTAATTTTATTGTAAGTTATCTTTTTATTTATTATATTTTATTACTTTCTTGTATTATTTTTAGTTATTTTCTGTTATTATAGTATTTTATTGTTTTAATTTTTTAGTGTTTTTTATTATTTTTATTGGGTTGCTAGGAGACCAAGTTGGAGGAGCTTAGCCTTCTAACTGGCAGCAATTGGATAAAAGCAATTATTCCTCTCCCTCTAATTAGGACTTTATTTTTCTTTTCTTTTTGTTGTATCAACCTAGAGGCGTGAATGATGGGTTGTGTTGTCAAATTTCGAGGTTGGGGGGCCTGTAGTTTTGTTGTTTTGTTGGTCACTGTGATGCCATCACTCTTTTATATATATAGATTACATTATATTAGTATTAGTATTACATTATAGTATATTTTATTATATTAGTATCCCATTATATTTCATTATTATTAGTATTGTATTATATTAGTATTAGTATATCACATTTATTATTATTATCATTGTTTTATTAGTATTATATATCTTCTATATATATAAAAGAGTGATGGCGTCACGGCGACCCACAAAACAACAAAACTACAGGCCCCCCAACCTCGAAATTTGACAACACAACCCATCATCCCCGCCTCTAGGTTGATACAACAAAAAGAAAAGAAAAATAAAGTCCTAATTAGAGGGAGAGGAATAATTGCTTTTATCCAATTGCTGCCAGTTAGAAGGCTAAGCTCCTCCAACTTGGTCTCCTAGCAACCCAATAAAAATAATAAAAAACACTAAAAAATAATTAAAATCACTAAAAAATTAATACAATAAAATACTATATCAGAAAATAACTAAAAATAATACAAGAAAATAATAAAATATAATAAAAAGATAACTTACAATAAAATTTATAAAAAAAATACAAATAACGTCAAATAAAAATTACACAATTTTTAACCAATACCACCACCACTTTGCCACAGCAACGCTTGGCCAGGCACAGCTAGTAATTAATATAACCTATATTATACATTATTATTAGTGTTTCAGTGGTATAATAATACAGAACAATATAATCTCTAAAAACCAGGACGGTAAATAAATAAAGAGCAACACTCTGAAAGCAGGGAAATTGGGAATTCCAGGAAGGAAACAATCAGGGCCAGCTAACACCTCCCAACAAAGGATTCCCCCAGGCAGGAAGCAGCCAGGCATATAATAATAATAATAATAATAATAATAATAATAATAATAATAATAAGTTTATTTGTATCCGAAGGGGACTCGGGGCGGCTCACAGAAATATCAGATACAGTTACAATATACAATACATCAACAAACAATAACATGCACCAGTAGTAGCATTTACACATTAAAATTTAAAAAAAAACACTTATTAAAACATAGAATTAAAAACAGTGAGGCTGTAATAGTAGTTATATTACATTATATTACATTATACTACGTTATAGTATTTTACGTTATATTAGTATTACATTATACTATATTTTATTATATTGGTATTACATTATATTGTATTATATTTTATTATTATATTATTAGTATTGTATTATATCAGTATTCATATATCACTATTATTATTATCATTTTATTAGTATTATATATTATTAATATAACATATAATAATATTATACATTATTATTAGTGTTTCAAAGTATATTATATTATTATTATTATTGTATTATATTATTTTAGTATTACATTATACTATATTTTATTATATTAGTATTACATCATATTTTATTATTATATTATTAATATTGTACTATACAGTAGAGCCTCACTTATCCAAGCTAAACGGGCCGGCAGAAGCTTGGATAAGCGAATATCTTGGATAATAAGGAGGGATTAAGGAAAAGCCTATTAAACATCAAATTAGGTTATGATTTTACAAATTAAGCACCAAAACATCATGTTATACAACAAATTTGACGGAAAAAATAGTTCAATATGCAGTAATGTTATGTTGTAATTACTGTATTTACGAATTTAGCACCAAAATATCACGATGTAATAATAATATAAAATCTTGTTTGCTGTGTCATACTATGTCTTTGTGTCAATAATAATAATAATAATAATAATAATAATAATAATAATAATAATAATATATTGCTAATAATAATAATATAATACTAAATATAAAATAATAATAATAATAATCATAACAACAACAACAACGTATTAATTCCCCAAACAACCAAGAATACTTTGGAGGATGTTATGTTGTAATTACTGTATTCACGAATTTAGCAATAATAAATTATTATTATTATTATTATTATTGTAACGTATTAATTCCCCAAACAAACAAGAATACTTTGGAGGATGTTATGTTGTAATTACTGTAATTACGAATTTAGCAATAATATTTATTATTATTATTATTATTATTATTATTATTATTATTATTATTGTAACGTATTAATTCCCCAAACAAACAAGAATACTTTGGAGGATGTTATGTTGTAATTACTGTATTCACGAATTTAGCAATAATAATTTATTATTATTATTATTATTATTATTATTATTATTGTAACGTATTAATTCCCCAAACAAACAAGAATACTTTGGAGGATGTTATGTTGTAATTACTGTAATTACGAATTTAGCGATAATAATTTATTATTATTATTATTATTATTGTAACGTATTAATTCCCCAAACAAACAAGAATACTTTGGAGGATGTTATGTTGTAATTACTGTAATTACGAATTTAGCAATAATAATTTATTATTATTATTATTATTATTATTATTATTATTATTATTATTATTATTATTATTATTATTGTAACGTATTAATTCCCCAAACAAACAAGAATACTTTGGAGGATGTTATGTTGTAATTACTGTAATTACGAATTTAGCAATAATATTTATTATTATTATTATTATTATAAATATTATGATTGCATCCAAAGTATATAATATATTGTAATATTATAAATTAACATTAGTGTTTCCAGCAATTTCTGGAAGCAGCCAGACTCTGGCTGGACTTTTATTTTGCTGCAGCTGTTGCTCCGAAGCATCAAATTTCTTCCTTTCCTAAAATAGATCCCATGTGTCTTTTTCTCCCCATTGAGACCAGTCCAGCCAGTGGATACTGGGATTCCTGGCATTCCTTCCCAAGCCCGGCCCACTCTTATCTCAGACTCACTTGGCTGGGCTAAAAATATATATATATAATCACACACGACGAGATAGAAAGAGTCTAGCGGGTTCTCTTTGCAGACTGTATTAGACTTACTGATCGGTTATTATCCATTATTATTATTATTATTATTATTATTATTATTGATCGGTTTTATTAATTGAGTTTTGTTTTGATTGGCAGATCCGCCCAAAGGAAACTCTTCCAGGACTCGGAACGAAAACGCAGAAGGTACGTCTAAATATTATATATTATATTGCATTATATTATTATACAATCTCTCTGTGTGTAAAATAAGTCCCATTATGCTATACAACAATATATAAAATATACATTTATATATAATATAATAGTTTTTTTCCAGTAACATAAATCCCATTATAATGGGATTTATATTACTGGGAAAAAAACTATTATTTTATATATAAATTGTATATTTTATATATCATTCTATAACATAATGGGACTTACATTGCTGGAAAAAACTATTGTATTATATATAAATTGTATATTTTATATATCATTCTATAACATAATGGGACTTACATTGCTGGGAAAAAACTATTATATATAAATTGTATATTTTATATATCATTGTATAGCATAATGGGACATATTGCTGGAAAAAAACGATTGTATTATATATAAATTGTATATTTTATATATCATTCTATAGCATAATGGGACTTATATTGCTGGAAAAAACCGATTGTATTATATATAAATTGTATATTTTATATATCATTGTATAGCATAATGGGACTTATATTGCTGAAAAAAAACCTATTATATATAAATTGTATATTTTATATATCATTCTATAGCATAATGGGACTCATATTGCTGGGAAAAAATATTATATTATATATAAATTGTATATTTTATACAATTTATACAATATGTCCCATTATGCTATACAATGATTTATAAAATATACAATTTATATATAATATAATAGTTTTATTTCCCAGCAATATAAGTCCCATTATGCTATACAACAATATATAAAATATAAAATTTATATATAATACAATAGTTTTCCCCCGCAATATAAGTCCCATTATATATTATATATTTATATATAATACAATCTTTTTTTCCAGCAATATCAGTCCCATTATGCTATACAATGATATATAAAATATACAATTTATATATAATACAGTCGTTTTTTTCCAGCAATATGTCCCATTATGCTACACAATGATATATAAAATATACAATTTATATATAATATAATAGTTTTTTCCCAGCAATACCTATTATATATATTATATATTATATTATGTTGCATTATATTATTATACAATCTCTCTGTGTGTAAAATAAGTCCTGTTATGCTATACAACAATATATAAAAAATACAATTTATCCAGCAATATAAGTCCCATTAGACTATACAATGATAGATAAAATATACAATTTATATATAATACAGTCGTTTTTTTCCAGCAATATAAGTCCCATTATGCTACACAATGATATATAAAATATACAATTTATATATAATATAATAGTTTTTTTCCAGCAATATAAGTCCCATTATGCTATAGAATGATATATAAAATATACAATTTATATATAATATAATAGTTTTTTCCCAGCAATATAAGTCCCATTATTCTATACAATGATATATAAAATATACAATTTATATATAATACAATCGTTTTTTTCCAGCAATATAAGTCCCATTGTGCTGTACAAGAATATATAAAATATAAAATTTATATATAATATAATAGTTTTTTCAAGTAATATGTCCCATATATATGTATATATACACAGATAGAATATTTCATTATATATATATATGTGTGTGTGTGTGTGTGTGTGTATATATATATATATATATGAAATAATTATAATATATATATATTCAATAATATATCAGTATTCAAATATGTCTGTGTGTGCATGTGTGTTCATATATATATATATATATATATATATTGTAATGTAATGTAATGTAATGTAATATATATAGACACACATATAGAATAGTTATTATCCAGTCTGTATATTCAATGGCTTTCTTGTAAGTCATATACATTGTGTGTGTGTGTATATATATTTATATATAACTTTTTTATTCTTATTTTATTGTATTATGAGGTACTGGTAGTGATTCTGCCAGTTGTGTAAGCCGCCAGTGTGGCCGAGGGGGTTGCTAGGAGACGAAGTGGACGGGACCTAAAGGGGCGGGGCCTACCCTTCTGACCAGCAACCAGGGTTGAAAATGGCTCTTCCTCGTCCCCCAATTTGGACTTTATTTTCCAGGTTTTTTGTTTGAAAGACATAGAGGGGATGACCATGTCTTTTGTGGCCAAATCTGGTGTGGTTTGGTTCAGTGGTTTTGTTGTTTACTCAGTCCTACAAATGTACATTACATTTTTATATATAGACTAGCTGTGCCCGGCCACGCGTTGCTGTGGCTAGGACTTAATTTTACTTTTCTTTTTATTGTATGAACGTAGAGGCATGGATGAGAGGTTCTGCTGTCAATTTTCAAGGTTGTGGGGCGTTTAGTTTAGTTGTTTTATCCGGTGCCGTGATTCCATTACCCTTTTATATATATATATAGATAGCTATGCCTGGCCATGCGTTGCTGTGGCTAGGACTTAATTTTACTTTTCTTTTTATTGTATGAACATAGAGGCATGGATGAGAGGTTCTGCTGTCAATTTTCGAGGTTGTGGAGCGTTTAGTTTAGTTGTTTTGTCCGGTGCCGTGATTCCATTACCATTTTATATATATATATAGACTAGCTGTGCCTGGCCAGGCTTTGCTGTGGCTAGGACTTAATTTTACTTTTCTTTTTATTGTATGAACGTAGAGGCGTGGATGAGAGGTTCTGCTGTCAATTTTCAAGGTTGTGGGGCATTTAGTTTAGTTGTTTTGTCCGGCGCCGTGATTCCATTACCCTTTTATATATATAGATAATGAAATTTCGGCCTGGGACAAAACAACAAAACTACACATCCCAGAAACACTAAACTTGGCAGCACAACCCCTCATCCATGCCTCTACGTTTATACAGCAAAAAGCTCCAGAAAACGGCCAGGCTTTGAGACTGCAAGGCTATTCACTGCTATTCCACCTGGCCAACAAAGGATTCCCATAAGCCACAGCAACACGTGGCCGGGCAAAATATAATAAATAATAATATTTATTATATTGTGCAGATGGAGGACCCGTTGCAGCTGAAGGAGGAAGGCAACGGGCACTTTGCCTCGGGCGACGTGGAGAGCGCCCTCCGCTGCTACTCGCAGGCGCTCAAGCGCGGGCCCGATCCCGCCCTCCGGGGCCTCCTCTTCCGCAACCGGGCCGCCTGCTTCCTCAAAAAGGTACCTGGGAGTCCCCACCTGGGATGCTGGGCTTTGTAGTCCAACCCTGTCGCTCATCACCACTTGCCTTTTCCGCAGGAGAACTACGTCCAAGCGGCGTCCGATGCGTCCCGAGGTGCGTCCTGTTCAGTATGACCACGTGATATTATTATTATAATTATTGCATCACCATTCTTATTAGATTATTCTTATATTATATTGTATGATACAGCAAACAAGATAGACATGCTGGATTTCGTATCACACTCACAGAGTTGCTGGACACCTCATTGCTGGCCTCTGTGCCAATGACTATATCTAAGTCGGCTATTATTATTATTATTATTATTGACACAATGACTTTGTATGACACAGCAAACAGACATGCTGGATTTCGTTTCACAAAATCACAAGTCGAACACTTCCCAAGTGTCTAGGACTGTGTGATTTATTATTATTATTATTATTATTATTATTATTATTATTATTATTATTATTATTATTATTATTATGTTATGACACAGCAAACAAGATAGATATGCTGGATTTCGTATCACAAAATCCCAAGTCGAACACTTCCCAAGTGTCTAGGACTGTGTGATGTATTATTATTATTATTATTATTGTTTTATTGTATGACACAGCAAACAAGATAGCTATGCTGGGTTTCGTATCACAAAATCACAAGTCGAACACTTCCCAAGTTTCTAGGACTGTGTGATGTATTATTATTATTATTATTATTATAAATTATTATTATTGTTTTATTGTATGACACAGCAAACAAGATAGACATGCTGGATTTTGTTTCACAAAATCCCAAGTCGAACACTTCCCAAGTGTCTAGGACTGTGTGATATATTATTATTATTATTATTATTATTATTATTATTATTTTATTATGACACAGCAAACAAGATAGATATGCTGGGTTTCGTATCACAAAATCACAAGTTGAACACTTCCCAAGTGTCTAGGACTGTGTGATGTATTATTATTATTATTATTATTATTATTATTATTATTATTATTATTATTGTTTTATTGTATGACACAGCAAACAAGATAGATATGCTGGATTTCGTATCACAAAATCCCAAGTCGAACACTTCCCAAGTGTCTAGGACTGTGTGACGTATTTTCGGATTATTATTATTATCATTATCAGCTTTTCCTTCAATTTTGTCAAGGAACTTTCCATGCCATGTTTTGTTGTGCTAGCTGTCAGCTCTAGTTTGTAGTGCGGTTTTCTTGTACTGGTTTTTTGTCAGCTCTAGTTTGTAGTGCGGTTCTCTTGTACAGTTGGCAGATCGTAACAATAGACATGGTTTCCAAATGCCGGCTGAGATCTTTTGGCACGGCACCCAGTGTGCCCATCACCACCGGAACCACCTGCACTGGTTTCTGCCAGGTCTTCTCCTTATCAGCTTTCCCTTCAATTTTGTCAAGGAACTTTCCAATGTTTTGTAGTGCCAACTGTCAGCTCTAGTTTGTAGTGCGGTTTTCTTGTACTGGTATTATTATCATTATTATTATTATTATTATTATTATTATCAGCTTTTCCTTCAATTTTGTCAAGGAACTTTCCAATTTTTTTTAGTGCCAGCTGTCAGCTCTAGTTTGTAGTGCGGTTTTCTTGTACTGGTATTATTATTATTATTATTATTATTATTATTATTATTATTATCAGCTTTTCCTTCAATTTTGTCAAGGAACTTTCCATGCAATGTTTTGTTGTGCCAGCTGTCAGCTCTAGTTTGTAGTGCGGTTTTCTTGTACTGGTATTATTATTATTATCAGCTTTTCCTTCAATTTTGTCAAGGAACTTTCCAATTTTTTGTAGTGCCAGCTGTCAGCTCTAGTTTGTAGTGCGGTTTTCTTGTACTGGTATTATTATTATTATTATCAGCTTTTCCTTCAGTTTTGTCAAGGAACTTTCCATGCAATGTTTTCTTGTGCCAGCTGTCAGCTCTAGTTTGTAGTGCGGTTTTCTTGTACTGGTATTATTATTATTATCAGCTTTTCCTTCAATTTTGTCAAGGAACTTTCCAATTTTTTGTAGTGCCAGCTGTCAGCTCTAGTTTGTAGTGCGGTTTTCTTGTACTGGTATTATTATTATTATTATTATTATTATTATTATTATCAGCTTTTCCTTCAGTTTTGTCAAGGAACTTTCCATGCAATGTTTTCTTGTGCCAGCTGTCAGCTCTAGTTTGTAGTGCGGTTTTCTTGTACTGGTATTATTATTATTATCAGCTTTTCCTTCAATTTTGTCAAGGAACTTTCCAATTTTTTGTAGTGCCAGCTGTCAGCTCTAGTTTGTAGTGCGGTTTTCTTGTACTGGTATTATTATTATTATTATTATTATTATTATTATTATCAGCTTTTCCTTCAGTTTTGTCAAGGAACTTTCCATGCAATGTTTTCTTGTGCCAGCTGTCAGCTCTAGTTTGTAGTGCGGTTTTCTTGTACTGGTATTATTATTATTATTATCAGCTTTTCCTTCAATTTTGTCAAGGAACTTTCCAATTTTTTGTAGTGCCAGCTGTCAGCTCTAGTTTGTAGTGCGATTTTCTTGTACTGATTCTTTGTCTGCTGTGTTTTGAGGAGTTTCTGATTTTTATGATGATGATGATGATGATGTTGCCTTGACCCTTGCCCTTGCAGCGCTGGACGTGGACCCCTCGGACCTGAAGGCGCTCTTCCGCCGGAGCCAGGCGCTGGAGCACTTGGGCAAGCTGGACCAGGCCTTCAAGGACCTCCAGCGCTGCGCCGCCATCCAGCCACGCAACACGGCCTTCCAGGAGAACCTGCGACGACTCGGGAGCAACATCCAGGAGAAGGTCAGGCCCCAATCCGCCACCTAGAGACCGGTTTTGGGATTTCCCCGTCTCTTTGGCCCCATCTAGTGACCGGTTTTGGGTTTGCAAGTGAAATAATTTCAGTTTCAGTTTCTCCGTGTCTTTAGCCCCATCTAGTGTCCGGTCTTCGAATTGCAGGGGGGAATAAACAGTTTCGCTTTCACTTTCCAACATCAATGTAATTATTATTATTATTATTATTATTATTATTGTTATTATTATTATTATTATTATTATTATTATTATTATTATTATTTTATCCAGGCGGGAATAAACAGTTTCGCTTTCACTTTCTAATAGCAATGTAATAATAATAATAATTACATTGCTATTAGAAAGTGAAAGCAAAACTGTATAATCTATATATATAAAAGAGTGATGGCATCATGGCGACGCACAAAACAACAAAACTAAAGGCCCCCCAACCTCGAAATTTGACAACACAACCCATCATCCACGCCTCTAGGTTGATACAACAAAAAGCAAAGAAAAATAAAGTCCTAATTAGAGGGAGAGAAATAATTGTTTTTATCCAATTGCTGCCACTTAGAAGTCTAAGCTCCGCCCACTTGGTCTCCTAGCAACCCACTCAGCCCAGTGTTAATAAAAGAATAAAAAAATAAAATAAATACAAATAATACAATAAATAATAATAAAAAACACTAAAAAAATTAATACAATAAAATACTATAACAAAATAACTAAAAATAATACAACAAAATAATAAAATATAATAAATAAAAAAGATAAGTTACAATAAAATTAATTTTAAAAATACAAATAACGTCAAATACAAATTCCACAACAACTTTTAACCAATACCACCACCACTTTGCCACAGCAACGCGTGGCCGGGCACAGCTAGTATATATATATTATTATTATTTTATGTGGGTTTCACTTTCACTTGCTAACAGTAGTGTAATAATATAATAATTTTATCTAGGCGGGAATAAACAGTTTCGCTTTACTTTCTAACACCAATGTAATAATCATAATAATAATTTTATGTGGGTGGGAATAAGTTTCGCTTTCAGTTTCTAACAGCAATGTAATAATAATAATAATAATAATAATAATCAGTTTCTAATAGCAATGTAATAATATAATAATAATTTTATTCAGGCAGGAATAAACATTTTTGATTTGAGTTTCTAACAGCAATGTAATTATTATTATGATTATTATTATTATTATTATTATTATTATTATTTTATCCAGACGGGAATAAACAGTTTCACTTTCACTTTCTAACGGCAATGTAATTATTATTATTATTATTATTTGATCCACGTGGGAATAAACAGTTTTGCTTTCACTTTCTAACAGCAATGTAATTATTATTATTATTATTTTATCCAGGCGGGAATAAACAGTTTCATTTTCACTTTCTAACAGCAATATTGTTGTTGTTATTATTATTATTATTTTATCCAGGCGGGAATAATCTGTTTCGCTTTCACTTTCTAATATCAATGTAATTATTGTTATTATTATTATTATTATTATTATTTTATTCAGGTGGGAATAAACCATTTCACTTTCACTTTCTAACAGCAATGTTGTTGTTGTTATTATTATTGTTATTTTTTTATCCAGGCGGGAACAAACAGTTTCGCTTTCACTTTCGAACAGTAATGTAATAATATAATTTACGCGGGCAGGAATAAACAGTTTTACTTTCAGTTTTTAACAGCAATGTTGTTATTATTATTAATTTATGTAGGCAGGAATAAACAGTTTCGTTTTCACTTTCTAACAGCAATGTCATAATAATAATAATATAATTTTATGCGGGGAGGAATAAACAGTTTCACTTTCACTTTCTAACAGCAATGTCATAATAATAATAATATAATTTTATGCAGGCAGGAATAATCAGTTTCGCTTTCACTTTCTAACAGCAATGTAATAATAATAATAATATAATTTTATGCAGGCAGGAATAAACAGTTTCGCTTTCACTTTCTAACAGCAATGTAATAATAATAATAATATAATTTTATGCGGGCAGAAATAAACAGTTTCGCTTTCACTTTCTAACAGCAATGTCATAATAATAATAATATAATTTTATGCGGACAGGAAGAAACAGTTTCGCTTTCACTTTCTAACAGCAATGTCATAATAATAATAATATAATTTTATGCAGGCAGGAATATACAGTTTCGCTTTCACTTTCTCAAAGCAATGTCATAATAATAATAATATAATTTTATGCAGGCAGGAATATACAGTTTCGCTTTCACTTTCTAACAGCAATGTAATAATAATAATAATAATATAATTTTATGCGGGCAGAAATAAACAGTTTTGCTTTCACTTTCTAACAGCAATGTCATAATAATAATAATATAATTTTATGCGGGCAGGAATATACAGTTTCGCTTTCACTTTCTAACAGCAATGTCATAATAATAATAATATAATTTTATGCGGGCAGGAATAAACAGTTTCGCTTTCACTTTCTAACAGCAATGTCATAATAATAATAATATAATTTTATGCGGGCAGGAATAAACAGTTTCGCTTTCACTTTCTAACAGCAATGTCATAATAATAATAATATAATTTTATGCGGGCAGGAATAAACAGTTTTGCTTTCACTTTCTAACAGCAATGTCATAATAATAATAATATAATTTTATGCGGGCAGGAATAAACAGTTTCACTTTCACTTTCTAACAGCAATGTCATAATAATAATAATATAATTTTATGCGGGCAGGAATAAACAGTTTCGCTTTCACTTTCTAACAGCAATGTCATAATAATAATAATATAATTTTATGCGGGCAGGAATAAACAGTTTCGCTTTCACTTTCTAACAGCAATGTCATAATAATAATAATAATAATTTTATGCGGGCAGGAATAAACAGTTTCACTTTCACTTTCTAACAGCAATGTAATATAATAATAATATAATTTTATGCGGGCAGGAATAAACAGTTTCACTTTCACTTTCTAACAGCAATGTCATAATAATAATAATATAATTTTATGCGGACAGGAATATACAGTTTCGCTTTCACTTTCTAACAGCAATGTCATAATAATAATAATATAATTTTATGCGAGCAGGAATAAACAGTTTCGCTTTCACTTTCTAACAGCAATGTCATAATAATAATAATATAATTTTATGCGGACAGGAATATACAGTTTCGCTTTCCCTTTCTAACAGCAATGTCATAATAATAATAATATAATTTTATGCGGGCAGGAATAAACAGTTTCGCTTTCACTTTCTAACAGCAATGTAATAATAATAATAATATAATTTTATGCGGGCAGGAATAAACAGTTTCGCTTTCACTTTCTAACAGCAATGTCATAATAATAATAATATAATTTTATGCGGGCAGGAATAAACAGTTTCGCTTTCACTTTCTAACAGCAATGTCATAATAATAATAATAATATAATTTTATGCGAGCAGGAATAAACAGTTTTGCTTTCACTTTCTAACAGCAATGTCATAATAATAATAATATAATTTTATGCAGGCAGGAATAAACAGTTTCGCTTTCCCTTTCTAACAGCAATGTCATAATAATAATAATATAATTTTATGTGGACAGGAATAAACAGTTTCGCTTTCACTTTCTAACAGCAATGTCATAATAATAATAATATAATTTTATGCGAGCAGGAATAAACAGTTTCACTTTCACTTTCTAACAGCAATGTAATATAATAATAATATAATTTTATGCGGACAGGAATAAACAGTTTCGCTTTCACTTTCTAACAGCAATGTAATATAATAATAATATAATTTTATGTGGACAGGAATAAACAGTTTCGCTTTCACTTTCTAACAGCAATGTCATAATAATAATAATATAATTTTATGCGGACAGGAATAAACAGTTTCACTTTCACTTTCTAACAGCAATGTAATAATAATAATAATATAATTTTATGCGGCAGGAATAAACAGTTTCGCTTTCACTTTCTAACAGCAATGTCATAATAATAATAATATAATTTTATGCGGCAGGAATAAACAGTTTCACTTTCACTTTCTAACAGCAATGTAATAATAATAATAATATAATTTTATGTGGACAGGAATAAACAGTTTCACTTTCCCTTTCTAACAGCAATGTCATAATAATAATAATATAATTTTATGCGGACAGGAATAAACAGTTTCACTTTCACTTTCTAACAGCAATGTAATAATAATAATAATATAATTTTATGCGGCAGGAATAAACAGTTTCGCTTTCACTTTCTAACAGCAATGTCATAATAATAATAATATAATTTTATGCGGGCAGGAATAAACAGTTTCACTTTCACTTTCTAACAGCAATGTCATAATAATAATAATATAATTTTATGTGGACAGGAATAAACAGTTTCACTTTCCCTTTCTAACAGCAATGTCATAATAATAATAATATAATTTTATGCGGCAGGAATAAACAGTTTCACTTTCACTTTCTAACAGCAATGTAATAATAATAATAATATAATTTTATGCGGCAGGAATAAACAGTTTCGCTTTCACTTTCTAACAGCAATGTCATAATAATAATAATATAATTTTATGTGGACAGGAATAAACAGTTTCACTTTCCCTTTCTAACAGCAATGTCATAATAATAATAATATAATTTTATGCGGACAGGAATAAACAGTTTCACTTTCACTTTCTAACAGCAATGTAATAATAATAATAATATAATTTTATGCGGCAGGAATAAACAGTTTCGCTTTCACTTTCTAACAGCAATGTCATAATAATAATAATATAATTTTATGCGGCAGGAATAAACAGTTTCACTTTCACTTTCTAACAGCAATGTAATAATAATAATAATATAATTTTATGTGGACAGGAATAAACAGTTTCACTTTCCCTTTCTAACAGCAATGTCATAATAATAATAATATAATTTTATGCGGACAGGAATAAACAGTTTCACTTTCACTTTCTAACAGCAATGTAATAATAATAATAATATAATTTTATGCGGCAGGAATAAACAGTTTCGCTTTCACTTTCTAACAGCAATGTCATAATAATAATAATATAATTTTATGCGGGCAGGAATAAACAGTTTCACTTTCACTTTCTAACAGCAATGTCATAATAATAATAATATAATTTTATGCGGGCAAGAATAAACAGTTTCGCTTTCACTTTCTAACAGCAATGTCATAATAATAATAATATAAATTTATGCGGGCAGGAATAAACAGTTTCGCTTTCACTTTCTAACAGCAATGTCATAATAATAATAATATAATTTTATGCGGACAGGAATAAACAGTTTCGCTTTCCCTTTCTAACAGCAATGTCATAATAATAATAATATAATTTTATGCGGGCAGGAATAAACAGTTTCGCTTTCACTTTCTAACAGCAATGTCATATTAATAATAATATAATTTTATGCGGGCAGGAATAAACAGTTTCGCTTTCACTTTCTAACAGCAATGTCATATTAATAATAATATATTTTTATGCGGACAGGAATAAACAGTTTCGCTTTCACTTTCTAACAGCAATGTCATCATAATAATAATATAATCTTATGCGGGCAGGAATAAACAGTTTCACTTTCCCTTTCTAACAGCAATGTCATAATAATAATAATAATAATTTTATGCGGACAGGAATAAACAGTTTCACTTTCCCTTTCTAACAGCAATGTCATAATAATAATAATAATAATTTTATGCGGACAGGAATAAACAGTTTCGCTTTCACTTTCTAACAGCAATGTCATCATAATAATAATATAATTTTATGCAGACAGGAATAAACAGTTTCACTTTCCCTTTCTAACAGCAATGTCATAATAATAATAATAATAATTTTATGCGGACAGGAATAAACAGTTTCACTTTCCCTTTCTAACAGCAATGTCATAATAATAATAATATAATTTTATGCGGGCAGGAATAAACAGTTTCCCTTTCACTTTCTAACAGCAATGTAATATAATAATAATATAATTTTATGCAGACAGGAATAAACAGTTTCACTTTCCCTTTCTAACAGCAATGTCATAATAATAATAATATAATTTTATGCGGACAGGAATAAACAGTTTCACTTTCCCTTTC